>NC_092368.1:9985626-10014680 GCF_030848805.1 Temnothorax longispinosus
CGCACGCGCATGTAAAACTGCGCCAATTTTAAATGAATCAATCGTGCAGAATAACCAAGCATCTCGATTCAAGCAGTTAGGTCTCACGCTGGGAGTTTCATTAGTTTAATTATGCGTGGGAAGCACACACACACACACACAACGGGGGGGTGCGAGGGGGGCCTTCGGCCCCCCCTCCCCCGCACCCACCTCGCCGGTAGGCTGCGTGGACCTCGCTTTACAACATAAAGTACATGTTAAGTTGTAAAACGAAATTATAAAGTACATGCATGGGGGAGGGTGCAGGGGAGAAAAGCCTTTCTGTTCACGTGCGCTCACGCATGTAAGCCCCCTTGCACCCCTCCATGCATGTGCTTTATAATTTCGCTTTACAACTTAGCATGTACTTTATGTTGTAAAGCGAGGTTCACGCAGCCTACCGGCGGGGTGGGTGCGGGGGAGGGGGGGGGCCAAAGGCCCCCCCCTCGCACCCCCTCCCGTTGTGTGTGTGTGTGTGTGTGCTTCCCACGCATAATTAAACTAATGAAACTCCCAGCGTGAGACCTAACTGCTTGAATCGAGATGCTTGGTTATTCTGCACGATGTAACTGTTTAATGATTTTCGTTAAAGCAGGGCACATACACACGTGTGTATGCCCTGCTTTATAGAAGTTGTAATTTTCGTTAAAACAGGGCACACACACGTGTGTATGCTGGTGTATGCCCTGCTTTATAGAAGTTGTGATTTTCGTTAAAGCAGGGCATACACACGTGTGTGTGCCCTGCTTTAACGAAAATCATTAATATAAACTTTTCATATACCAACTATTCTCTGCTTTAACAATTTTATTTCTGTTTCGTTAACTTCAACACTTAATATCTGTAACATAAATAATTTGTTAAAGCAGAGAATAGTTGATATATGAAAAGTAAATATTTATGTGTACTTTTCATATACCAACTATTCTCTGCTTTAACAAATTATTTATGTTTCGTTAACTTAAACGCTTAATATTTGTAACAGAAATAATTTGTTAAAGCAGAGAATAGTTGGTATATGAAAAGTACACATAAATATTTACTTTTCATATATCAACTATTCTCTGTTTTAACAAATTATTTAGTTTTAACAAATATTTAAGTCCGTTATCGCTATCGCCTATTGTGCAAGGGGCTTAAGATTGCCGGGAAAATCAACTCAAATGAGATGATTTATCAAAATGACCATTTAGCATTGGGAAATATGCATAATGACCGGGCAATTTGATTAATTCTTCTTTATTAATCATATTGGCCGAACAAATTGGGAATTATGCATAATGCCCGGCCATTATGCATAATGCCCAATTTATCAAATTGCCCGTAACATATATAGCCTTTAGAGTTTATAATATAATAAAAATAATAGAATCGAACCATTATAACTTTTTTAATGCATGTAAGATATTAATTATCCTAAGGATTAGCCTTAGAAAAATAATATAAAATTGTAACACAAATTATCATGTTACATTAAATATCATGTTATTTAAATTATTATCAAATACGTAACATTACGTCAAATACGTTACATCAAATACGTAGGTACATACACAGTTTACCACTAAAAAAGACAAAATAATACAAAAGATATAAACACTTACCATTCATTATTGAGGGTTCCAAAGCACATCGATTCTCCTTCTCTCTCTCTCTCTCTCTCTCTCTCTCTCTCTCTCTCTCTCTCTCTCTCTCTTCTCTTCTCTTCTTCTCTGATCACTTTCTTCACACCGTCGTACGACAAATATAATATATAGCCTTTTTAGAGATCTATAATATAATAAAAATAATAGAATCGAACCATCATAACCTCTTTAATGCATGTAAGATATTAATTATCTTAAGGATTAGCCTCAAAAAAATTATATAAAATTGTAACACAAATTATTATGTTACATCAAATATCATGTTATTTAAATTATTATCAAATACGTTACATCAAACGTAGATACGTACAGGTAGGTAAAAAGGGCAAAATAATACAAAGATATAACATTTACCATTCATTATTGAGGCTTCCAAAGCACATCGATTCTTCTTGCTCGCGCTCTCTCTCTCTCTCTCTCTCTCTCTCTCTCTCTCTCTCTCTTCTTCTCTTCTTCTTTGATCACTTTCACACCGTTTTCGCCACGATGCGGACGTTCAGCTGACGGACAGAGATGGAAAAGGAAGCAGGGAAGGAACGTAGGAACGGATGATGAGCGCGGAGAGGGTGGACGGAGATGGAGACTGGCCGAGAGAAGCAGCGCGAAACCGCGGACGACACTTTTACGAATGACTTTTTGTTATCTTATTATTCGCGATATGCACGCAGCGACACAACCAACGGACGAGGGAGGAGGCCACTTTCACGCTCTCCTCCTCGTCGTCGAAAATACAAAGACTCGATCTGCACTTCAATTCAATTGATTCAAGAAAAACGTATTCGTATAGGTTAAATAGATGAAATGATACCCAAGCCCAAGATTATACTGGACGATACTAGAAACTTCTGATTGGTATTGCTTGCGAGTCTTACGCCCTCTATGCGGGGAGATCAGGAGGTATACAGTTCGGATCTGAACGTTTCTAAAACGTTCACGCGGCGTTTTTGGACTTAGTCTCCACACAGGACGTTTTTATCGTTAGAGAAAAAAACCATTCGGCAGGTTTACGAACGAAAAACGATTTTTAAACGTTTACATAACGTTTGTGTGTTGGTGGGGTAGTTCGGTGTCACTTTTAAAACATTATGTATGTCGTTATGTTTGTCTGTATATATGTGTGTGTGACGTAGATAAAATACGTGTTATATGAAAACCAACTTGTTTAGTTGTTTCGCTCTTGCACGCTCAACCGTTCGTACAGTTTCCTCAATATTTATGGATTCATGAGCTTCATCTTCTGATGCCACGTTTAGATCCATGTTACGCGTTTTACTATTTTTCTTTTTGCCAGTATTTTTACCACTAAAAGCGCTCTTGGCACTTTTTATAAAATATAAAATATATATATACACTATATATACAGTATTGTAAACTTAATATTTTTTTAATCATGAAATATACTCAGTGCTTTGTAGACGTGCGACGACAGATGGACAAGCTTCTGCTTTCAAATATCTTCTACGGTCCGTGCCATATATTTTCGAAACAAAGTCTGCGTCTTGAAAGTGTTTGCTGCAGACTGCACTACTCGGGTTTGTCGTGCGACCACGAACGGAGAACCACTTTGCTCTAACCTCTTCCTTCTTAGGTAATCTTAAAAATACGGACGAAAATTTAAAAAAGTTAGTTAAAAATAGTTCGGAAATACGTATAGTTTAACCTCGAAACTTTTGTAAAAAATAAAACGTTTCACATAAAGTCACCTGTGTAACGATAGGTTATCTTCTTGTCCTTGTTCTATTTTGCGAATACAGCACGACCAAACCATTTTTACGTATTTTTAATATTTTTCGGAGTATTGTCGTTGCACACGGTCGTGCGATGACACTTTTCCCGCAACAAGATTCAAGGCGTCACGAACCACGTGCGCACTTCTCCCCACCTTTCCAGCGTTCGTCTCACGAGACGTAAGAACGCTCTCGCGTCGTCCTTTTCCTATATATATATTTTGCTTCCTCCGAAAAGAAGTTTTGTGCGGGTAAAAAAAATTTTTTTCGACATTTTGACGGAACAAGGTTTAGAATGTTCGGTAAAAGTTTACACAAACTTACACAGCTCGGCGTACTTTGACCTTGACATATGTTGTCAAGGACATGCGTCTGAGTAACTTTTCCTTCGAACTTAGTCGGCGGTCGCTGCTTCGTAAAAAGTTCGAAACAAAAAAAGTTTGAAAACGATAGCAGCTCGTTTGAGTCGTGGAAGGTCGAACGGACTACGATATATGTCGAACGAGTTTACGCCGACACTTTTCACGCGAACCGAGGTTCACCCACATTCCTCCCTGCTTTTGGAGGAGGTGCGGTAGCCCCGAAATGGTTTACGCCGGGGTTAGTTGACGCGCTTTAAACACGTAACGACTGTTAAAGCGCGTCATCTAACCTCGTAGCGTAGTGACGCGCTTTAAACAGTCAACGACTCGTAAAGCGCGTCCACTAACTTACGTCGTTTTCAAACTTTTTTGTTACGAACTTTTTAACGATGAACGAGCAACGGCTAAAACCTTCTGAAGGTCACTCGGGATCCGGACCTTGACAACATGTCGCAAGGTCCGTGAACACAGTGAGGTCGCCAAACTTTTTTTTGTTACGAACTTTTTACGAAAAAGCGATCGCCGCGTAAGTTCGAAGGAAAAGTTACTCAGTTGTATGTCCTTGACAACATCGGTCAAGGTGAAAGTACGCCGAGATGTGTAAGTTCGTGTAAACTTTTACCGAATGTTCTAAAATGTCGAATGCGCGTCGTAGTAAAAAATGTCCGGAAGTATGTCGGTCGGTGTGTGTCGCGGTGTGTGTCGGTACGGATTTTTTATACATGCCGCTACTTTTAAAATTTTTTAGATACCGGGTTGAACGTTTTTACACAACGAGAGTATCATAGAAAGTCGATGTTCTCCTGAACGTTTCGTAAACGCGCGTGACCGATATAGCGTTTCGTGGACGTTTTTTTTTTTTTTTTAGAAAAGTGTTTTTGCCTCGAGCTTTCTCACGCGTGTACGTTGTTCGTTACAGACTCGATGTGGGAAAACCCAGTATGCTTTGGCGCATTTTAAACATCCGCTCCTCGTGAAGGATACTGAGGATTTCAAGCGTTTCCAAGAAGGCACGACGGACGGTATTATTTCGACGATATTGCCTTTCGAACCTGGCAACCTGAACGAATTTTGCGTACGGTGGACCGGGAAACAGCCTATACACAAAACGTGAAATTTACTAGCGTGAGAATACCCGCCTGGCTGCCGAAAATCGTATGTTTGAATTCGATGGAGGAATTTTGGCCGTCAGACATCTTGGAATGTAAGAAGAGAGCAATCGAGGAGCGGATCATAATTAAAAAGATAAACGAACCACTTTTTGACGGCAAGAGACAACCAGCCACGAGTCTTGGGGACGCGAGTCGCGGTTCCGGTGAAGCGCCTCAAAAACAACATAAACGTTAATTCAGGTAAGAGCGTACATGTGTCTGCGACGACCGTAGCCGCATTACGGACAACGGTATTTTTTTTCCGTTTTGCTACGCGCGTGTACATATATATTGTGACGTGACAAATGTCGCGTCCCTTACCCCAGATGGGAGCTCGGCCGAGGGAGGCGTCAGGGATGGTGCCTCCGCCCGAGGCGGGCGGAGAGCGAACGTTTAGGTTAGGAGTAAGATCGTTTGCAAGCGTTACAGGTCGAGGGAGTGCGGAGCAGATGGCCAGGGTCACGAGGATTGTAACGGCCTATGCCGCGTCGAGGGACTTACGGCTGGACAACCAGGAGCTTCGGAGGGCGTACGGTCGGCGGGCGGGTCACGCTGGGGCCCACAGCCGGAAGATCAGCTGACCTGCCAAGGCGTCACAAGCGGCACGAGAGCACTGCAGCCCGAATACGGAGGGCCCGGAGAGGGGGACGCCCCGACGAAGGTCCCCGTTGAGGAACGGAGCCACCACCGGTGTACCGCCCCGGTCGACGAGCCATGGCCCGGCCAGCCTGGCCGTCGAGGAACCGGACGATGAGTCGCGGCCTGGACAGCCGGTCTCACGAAGGCGGACTTCAAAACTACCGCCGGCGGATGGGCGCAGTGACGAAGGGCGCGCTAGTAGAGCGCGGCGATCGCCTAGAGGGATCGCTGGCAGGCCAGGGCGCAGCACCGACGAAGCTAGGGAAACCGGCGCGCGGGCGCGCGCGGGCCCTGCGTGGTCCCGCCGGACCAAGGAAACGCCACTGTCGTGCGAGCCGCCATCCCGGCAACGTCCAGCCCTGCGAGCTGTTTGTAACGAGCGACGAGCTGCCGGAACTGGAAGACTTTGTAAGGCCACTGCTCAGCCTTCCTCGAAGTAAGATCGCGAGAATACCTAGGCCCTCCCGGGAGTCGCGTTATGCCGCGGTAAAGTATGAAATCGGCCGTAATTAAAGAATATCGAGTGCCATACCGCGGGAGGGCCCGTGCGACGAAGTGATCGCGAGTGCCCGTCTCGGGGATGAGAACGTACGGCCGCCGACAGTCAGCGTGCTCGTAATTTCGTGGCGTGTGATATCGTTTCGTGTACTTTCGTTGCGTATAATTTTGTTGTGAGTAATTTCGTTTCGCGTAATTTCGTTGCGGGTGATTTCGTCGCGTGGAATTTCATGATCGCCGTTGGCTTAACCGTGCCGTAGTTTTGAGAAGTGGCTCTCGCGCGTGAGAGAGCCTCGTAGTTATCGTTGCCGGTTAAGTTCATGCCATTTGGAATTAGCTATACGTGCGTTTCATTGGGATTAATGGCCCACGGTTGTGTCGAGTTTACGGGTGAGGCCATTCGTGCGTTTCGAGGGGAGAGAAGATCCCCAGCGTTGTCGCGGTAGACCGTAAGGAAATTGCGTTAATTGTTTAATTGTTAGACGTAGACGTTTCGAGTATTTCGCGTTTGACCGTCCGGGTAGAATCCGCTGCAACTTATGTCGGGGAATACTCTTGTACGAATTCAATCGGGATTGCCGTGCAGTTCAGCGACGGAATAAGTATTGCGCTCGTGGGGTGACACGTGGCGCGTACTCGAATTCTGCTTGTTCGCCGTGAAACACGCTATCGTCCACATGTTATCTGCTTTAACCGAAATATAATTTTATGTTTTCTGTCATTTGAGTGTGATGATTGCGCTACGCTCCCTCTCCTATTCCACCCGCGGTTGATCAAAGAAGCCCACGCCTGAGAAATACTGCGATCTCGTGAATCGTGGTGCGTAGAATCGCACCTGGCGCCCAACTTAACATCTTAAAAATACTCAGTCGAGCTACCATCGGGGTTTCGGAGAGCAAAATCGCGAATCTATATAGAGATTATAGTGAAGAAAGCGACGGCGCGCTCCTCCACGGCCGGCGAGACCGTGAGGACATCGTCGTCGTCGTCACAATATATATATATATATATATATTCGTGTCTCTTTCATGCAGATACAAGATACTGGTCCATGTACGAACCGACACGAACGAGAAGCCGCATCCGTGCTTCCAGTGTGACAAGAGCTTCAGCGGAGTCGAAAACCTGAAGATCCACGCGCGCTCTCACACCAGCGAGCGTTCCTACGTCTGTCCCGTCGAGAGTTGCACGAAGGCTTACTCGACGTTCTCTGACAGTGTCAAGCATATACTACAACTCACGCTGTAGCGAAGCCCGCGTACTGCAAGGTGCCGGGCTGCCCGGAGGTCGACCGCGCCGTCGTCCTTGAGGAAGCACGTTAAAACCTACCGCTACTACGTGACGAACAACGACAAGGTCCAAGAAAAGAGCTTCGACGCAAGCAACGTTCAGGAAAAAAATGAGCGTTGACGTTACGTCGCTCGACAAGCAGAGCAGTAGCGCGCCGTCCGAGTCGGATAAGAAGGACTTTAGTCGCGAGAGTAGCGTGTCGGGCTGCAACCCGAAGACCAGCAACAGCTTCGAAGAGTAAAGAAACTTCGTCGATGGGAACACGTTGTATAATCTTCAGGAACAACGGAAGGAACAGGAGCAGGTCACCCCGCCGAAACCTACCGACGAGCAGGATGTAAAGATTTATCCGAGGATGTACGCGGACACGTACCGCATACCGGACAGGCATCAGGTGACACCGATGTACGCGTCTGGCGGCCCCGGCGCAAAACTTGGCCTAAACTTGTTCAATCCTAGCAGTACGCCGTCGAGCGCATCGACGCCGACTGGTAGCCACCCTTCGGCCCCGCTGCAGAGCCCACCGGCACTTTCCACATCGCCGACTCCGTCGCAGCCGCCGCCGCCACACGCCGCACCGTCTACACACTCTCATACCCGCGTCCCACGAGGTAAACCCTCGCACGGAGTTTATCCGTTTGCCGGATGGCAGGAAGATACAACGTTACTAAGTCACCCGCGAGGGTGCGACGAACGTAACGTTTGCGAAACTTGTGACACTAAACGGCGGCTAAACTTATTTCGTATGATACATATACGTGCGAAAAAAGACGTACTAAGGTCGGAGTCACGACGATCATACATAAGAACGTCGACCGTCTGACATCTAACGTCCGCCAACATACGTGCAGTACGAGATACGTAATATCGCGTAGTATCTGGTAGCTGTCGATTTTTACATGTGCTGTTCGAGCTAAACTTTGTCGAGCGATGAATGTAACGTGAAACAGGTTTTTTCGTTGTATATAAACGTAGGAACAAGAGGAGGCAAGAAATTATAAAAAAGACGTAACATGATTTTTTCTTGTTTTAGATGGGGCGTTATTTTCGGAAGTTAGAGACCGCACGCCGGCCTTACCGCCCAAGCAGTCCGCGTCCTCGTCGCCGACGGGATCGATCGTGCGACCTACACCGCCGTCGCGCCGAGGAGAGGGTCCGTCGCCGCGCGGCAGACGGTCACCCGCAACGATCGCCCGCGCCGACAACGTCGCCAGCCTAGACGTGTACCACTGGTGTAGGCGTGGGTTCCTCGCGAGGACCGTCCCCACTCACGCGCGGCTTAGCTGACACCATCCCGCTAGCGGTGGCGTTCCACGAGATAGTGCCTTCCTCGTTCCGCGGCACGGACGAGACCCGCTGCCAGGTGAAGCTGAGCGGTGACATGATGCTTTCGTTTCCGGCCGGCATCGTCACGGTCCTGGCGAACACGTCCAGTCCTGCCAAGCTAACCTTCCGCGTGAGGAACACCAACGGGCTAGAGAAGCTGTTGCTGAACAGCCAACTCATCAGCATGTAAGTCCGTTTGGTCTACGCGCCGCGTCTTAACGCGAGAGAAGGCAGCTTGATGAAAAGGGATGCTTCTAGGGACGCAACTCAGACTACCGTCGACAGTATAATCTTCGACGTCAACATGAGTGCCTTAACTATGTTGCTACGGCGGCAAGCTGAACAGAACCCTTCGGCCTCGTCGTTCACGGTAAACCGTCTCAAGTACCAGATCAAATGCAAAGAAGGCGCCGGTTCGTGCCCTTTTCACGTGGTCGCATCGTGGAACGGTGAATCGACCCATACCGATCTCAAGGTACCCGGCCATCCCTCGTATCTTCGTAAGAAATAATATGAGAAACTTAAAGCGACACGTTCATCTCTTTCGCTCGCTTGATGTGGCAGCCCGTACAACGTAGCGTGTTTTCGCGTCTAGATCGCGTATAAATACAATAGTCGCGCTCGGGCCTCGCCGAGCCCTTTGTTGAATCTCCATGTTGCGGCGCCCATCGACGGCGGTTTCAAGTCGCTCAACAGCAAACCGCCGGCACAGTGACTCCCCGATACGACGCGCGTACTATGGAACGTCACGAAGATTTTGCAGGACAGCGAGGGTAACGGAGTCGGATCTCTGAAAGCGCGAGTCGAACTCGAACACGGCCCAGGCACGCAGGGCACGATCGTCACTCACGTCACGTGCAAAGGGACCACCGTGTCGGGTGTCGACGTTGAGCTTCGAGGCTCTGGCGACTGCGTGAGTTTGGTGAGGCGAAACGTTGTGTCCGGTACGTTACGCAGATACGCAGGCCGCCTTCACGGCCGTCTTCACTGCCGGCGTCACGCAAAAGAATATAAATCATGTGAAGAGTGTACGTTTTGTGCCACTTAAAGATATAACGAGATACGACGTTATAGAAGACATTTTATTACGAGACGATATGTTACATACAGAGTGTTTGGTACGCACGTAACATCTCCGGCGAGGCCGTGGAAGGAGCGTTCTGTAACGAACGGCTACGCGGCGACGTGTGTACTCGTACAAGCGGGGACGGACGTTTCCCACCAGCTTTCCTGGTCTCGTCTAGCTGTACTACGCTACCAGACACGAGAAAATTGCCGAGATAAGAAGACGCGTTGCTCATGACCTCCACTGCAGTACGTCGCAGCCGCACCGTGCAATTCTCGCGCTTTAACGCGCTATAACCGCGCGACGTGCACCACTTTAACGTGACTGTCTCGTCGTCGACGCCTTCTTCGAAACGCCTAACGGTCTTTCACACGACTGAGTTTAGCGGCATACCTGCACGCAGCTAACGAAACTTTCGGATATCTGAAGCCACGATGCGTAAAAACTGTTGGAAAAGAACGTTTGTAACGTAAAATCTTTCAAGATCGCAGTGTACGCGGCAGAAGACGGAACGCGCTCCACCGCGTACGTGGCAGACAAGTTTACCGTCTACTCTTCTTTCCGAAATATATCCGTTACTGTAGTCGTAACCAACGCCGACGGAGACAAGATCAACGGAGATACGGTAAACGGAAACGCTGAAACTTTGCGCGAGTAGACTTGTAGGCCAGTCATCGTAAACTACGTTAGGAGGGTAACCTTCCACGTACTCTTCAGATTGCAACCACCCGGACGCGCTTTGCGTTAAGATGCTGTAAGTGGGAGTACGTTGTTTCGCCGACGTACGGCGCCGTAAAAAGCTTGTAACGCGCGTATCAACAAAAAAACGCACGTTTTTTTATTTTTCTTAACACGTTCGAAAACTAAGCAAACGAGGGTAACTAACTATACGTACCTTTTTTGTAGAGCGTAAACATATCTATAAAAATGATCTAAACAACATTTCGCGTCAAGTCAGTCGTTTAGCTTGCACGCGCCGTTAAAGTCTGAGACTCTGATCTCGAAAACCCTTGCGTTCCGTGTTTTTTGATGTTGCATCGGTGATTTTTTCCGGTCCGTTAAACGGGACGTAAAACGTCCCAAAAAATCACACATCATCTGAGAACTACAAAAAATACTTTTCAGGGTATAACCGATTTTTTAAACCCTTTTTCTTTAGTTTGTAGCTCGATAAGCAAAAAATTTTGATTTTTTGGACTACTCTTAGTTTTTCGCTGTTTTCAGAACTTAGACGTTCGTTGAGACGACGTTTATCGTCGGCATCTTGTTGTGGACGAACATTGCAACAAAAAAGACCCTTGTCGTTTTTCCGTACGACAAACACTGATTTTTTTATTAACGCGCAAAGTTATCCACGCGTACGCACAGGTCGACGAACGTTTGTTTTACATTAAACAACGTCGTTTTCCGTAAACGTTACGTACGTTTTCGCCGTCGTCGTGAACCATCGTGCAAAGCCGCTTTCAACACCGTCTCTCATTTTTACTTCGTTAGTAACAACGTGTTTACTTACAACGTGTTCGAAACACGTAAAAAAACATGTTATCGTCGTTGTACTCGTCGTCTCCGTTTAACTCAAAAAATGTTTTACGTGCCTGCGCGACACACGTATATAAGCGACATATATATATAGTTCGTCCACAACAAGATGCCGACGATAAACGTTGTTTCAACGAAAGTCTAAGGTCTGAAAACAGCGAAAAACTAAGAGTAGTCCAAAAAATCAAAATTTTTTGCTTACCGAGCTACAAACTAAAGAAAAAGGGTCTAAAAAATCGGTTACACCCTGAAAAGTAATCTTTGTAGTTTTCAGATGATGTGTGATTTTTTGGGACGTTTTACGTCCCGTTTAACGGACTGAAAAAAATCGACGCAATATCAAAAAACACGGAACGCGAGAGTTTTCGAGATCCGAGTTTTAGACTTTAACGGCGCGTGCAAACTAAACGACTGACTTGACGCAACATGTTGCTCAGATCATTCTTGTAGATACGTTTACGCTCTACAAAAAAGGTACGTATAGTTACGTACCCTCGTTTTCTTAGTTTTCGAACGCGTTGAGAAAAAATAAAAAACGTGCGTTTTTTGTTGATACGCGTGTTACAAACTTTTTAAGACGCCGTACTTTGGCGAAGCAAACGTACTCTCACTTACAGCACCTTAACGTAAAACGCGTTCGGATGGTTGCAACCTGAAAAGACGACGTGGAAAGTTCGCGGTCTACGATGACTGGCCTCGTGTACTGTTAGAACGGCGGCGCGTTGTGCAAGAAACGAACGTTAACGTGTTGAGCAACGCAAACAATTTACACTACTCGAACTACGCGTACAACGCACGTAAACGTAAAATATAAAAAGTATCGTATAAAAGATTGAGAACATCGCCTACGTCGTTAGCACAAAACGAGACAGACGTCAAACGATGTCGTACGCCGCAAAGGCTCACCTCTCGAAGATCTTACGTGGTAACTTGAACGTCACGCGTCGTGGAATATATCGTCAGCATACGCAACGGGCACGTCGCAACGGGACGTAACGTGCAACGTAGAACAAAACGGCCGCGACGGCCGGACGCGTTACGAAGCGAGCTACAAAAAAAACGACTGACTATGCGGAGAGACTAGCGTCGTCTTGTGTTTTTCTGTGCTAGTTACGTTAAAACGATGTTCTCCAAGCTCTTCCGCGTCGTTGTTGCCGTGGCACTCGTGCGGCCGCGTATCCTACTCCACGTTCACAGCTTGCTAGTCGTCTCGTTCAGAGCGGTTCTTTTCTCGTGTTGAATATCGGAGTACTCCGTCAACTTTTCGCATGCTACGAGCACAGCTGCGCGCACTAAAGAATCCTCCTCAGATTCCGAACGCTTTGTCAACACTCCTAAAATAATACGGCGCGTCCGTGTCTACAACGAAAACCATTTCCCGTCGTTCGCTCCGTAAACGCTGGTTCTTAACACAGAGATACTTTGTATATATCACGAACCGTGACGCGTTGCATTTTCCAACGTAGCGCATCCGTAGTTAACAACGAAAGAACAACAGAAGTTTAGAGGGAACACTTCGCGACGTCAACGTTTCCTTCACGATGCTCCCGAAGTTTAACGCGTGACGTGCAAGATCGCTTACAAGAACGCTACGCTAAGAAAAAAAAAATAATACGCGAGACACGAAAGACAACGTTAACGCGTCGCAACACGACCGTAGCCGACGCGGTCTATGTACCACGTTTCCTGTGAAAAAAAAAGTCCCCGACACGACGACAATACTTCAGCAAAGCATCTCGACGCTGATGGTCCACAGGACGTTGCAGCGCAATGCCAGCGGTCGCAACGTCTCGCCCCTACTCTTTAGAAACGCAAACTCGAACAAGCACATACGAAAGATGCCGAACGACCGCGGCGACATCGAATATTTCGTGTTCCGGTTTGTTCAAGTATGTTAGTTTTCATTTTATAGGCGACGGAAAACAGTACGTCACGGTACAACTTTTCAACGACGGTATATTTCGTTCATATGATATATTACACACACACGTTCAGTTGCACAAACGTTCATCAAAAGGCGCTCTACAAGCACTTTCGCGTCAAAAAAACAAAACGTACCTCTTTCGATAACTTACTTGAAAAAATATATTTAGATGAACGGACGTTTTTACGTACGCATGCATACGTCGAACGTAGTGTTCGGTGTCTGTCGACGCTTTATATATATATATATATACCGTCCTGTCGGTGCGCTCCGCGACGTTTCACACACGTCTGTCCAGTAACTTTGTCTTACTTCGTAGCTTCGACGCCGCATCGTTCAAAGAAACGTAACGCACGTTAAGACGCGACGACTTGAAAAAAATATATAAACATACATGTAAAGAAAACGTTTGCGAAAAACTTGCGACGTAAGATGTACGGCGTCGAGTACGAGAGTACGACACGTGTGTTAAAGCTCTGAAACTGTGAAGAACGCGTAAACCAACAGAAAAACGCAACGGGTTCAAAGCAAACAAAAAAGACGGCACCGCGTTTGTACTATACTACATCAGACGTGACGTTAACGCAAAACGACACTTAAAAAAACGACAGAAGCGCACCGACACGCTCACGTAAACGTACAAACGTCGAAAGTCGACCGCGTTTCTTAACTTAAACTTTTTTTAACAAACGGTCGAACGGCCTACTCGTTAGTCGACGTCCATGTCCTCGGGGTAGTGGTGTCGCACTCTTCTGGAGACTTTGTTTATCAGATGTGCTACGTAAGTCTTATACGTTACCGGCGCGACTGACGTACAGACGTATTTTTGTCTCACAAGGGAACGGTCGGAAGTGTCCCTACCCGATTTGGATGCGCTTTGGATATGTTGTTGAGCATCAAAAAATATTAGACTCGTATTTTTTTTTCTGCGTATCTCGACGTTTATTGGTTGAAAATATCCCTAAAAAATAACGACCGATTTGGATGCCCTTTGGATATGTTGTTGAGCATCAAAAAACATTAGACACGTGTTTTTTTTTAGTTGCGTATCTCGACGTTTATTGGTTGAAAAAATCCCTAAAAAATAACGACCGATTTGGATGCCCTTTGGATATGTTGTTGAGCATCAAAAAACATTAGACACGTGTTTTTTTTTAGCTGCGTATCTCGACGTTTAGGGGTTGAAACAACCCCTTGAAAATAACGGATTTTATAGTTTTTAGCGAATATCTTCGAAAATATAAGGCGTAACGACAAAACATTTGTACGAAATGTTTATGGCTTTTTGTGCTCTTTACAATGGCGTAATCAAATTTTTAAAATTTGTCACATTTTTTAATTTAACCCCACCCCCACCTATTATTTTGCCAAATATAACAATTTTTCCAACGCAAATTTAAGAGCGTCAAATGCCAAATACATCCATGTGTATTTTTATTATACCATTATTAGATTTTTGGCAAGACGAGATGATATGTGGTATAGGCGTCGCGCTGTAGGTAGGTGTTGCGTTATTTCTGTTCAGTTGTGCCGTACGCTTAAAAATTTTCACTTCAACTCCGGGATGACCGAAAGCGCTGATGCAAAGGCTAGCGCAAGGCACTGACAGCGCTATTTCGAGAGTCCTAGACTAGCAACGGAATGTCGACTCCGACATTATAAATACCGCCGAATTGTAAGATCGGGCGGGCAGTCGCAAATCATAATCTGAACGAACAGGTGCGTTACATTAACCACTACAATAATATACTATCCCGGTTACGGCACAACAAAATCAACAACCAAATTCACGCATTTGAATATCATTTGCTTGTGTCATAATTCCGAAAAGCAAGCATTTCAGATCATAAGTCTAAAGTGTAAAGAACTGTGTTGTACGCTGTCGTTTTGTGAACATGTAAGTGCATTTTTATTGTTAACTTTTATTGGTTTCTTACGCTTGTTACTTTTTTCTTTGATATTGAATATTGAATATAATTTTTTATTCAGCTCTTACTCAATTCTTTGCCAGTGACTGTATAATCTTTTTGTTCATAAAATGTCACGTTGTAAGCACCTACTATAGTATATTGTGCACCAAGGAGAGAAAGCAGCGTTTTTCAGACTCGTGTGATTTGCCGCTCTCGCCTTTGGCTC
Source organism: Temnothorax longispinosus (assembly GCF_030848805.1). Classification (NCBI taxonomy): domain Eukaryota; kingdom Metazoa; phylum Arthropoda; class Insecta; order Hymenoptera; family Formicidae; genus Temnothorax; species Temnothorax longispinosus. The sequence continues at coordinate 10,000,949 of NC_092368.1, forward strand.
GGGTGGCAAACTTCACACGAGTCTACAACACAGTTCAGAGTACGACACGTGTGTTAAAGCTCTGAAACTGTGAAGAACGCGCGTAAACCAACAGAAAAACGCAACGGGTTCAAAGCAAACAAAAAAGACGGCACCGCGTTTGTACTATACTACATCAGACGTGACGTTAACGCAAAACGACACTTAAAAAAACGACAGAAGCGCACCGACACGCTCACGTAAACGTACAAACGTCGAAAGTCGACCGCGTTTCTTAACTTAAACTTTTTTTTAACAAAACGGTCGAACGGCCTACTCGTTAGTCGACGTCCATGTCCTCGGGGTAGTGGTGTCGCACTCTTCTGGAGACTTTGTTTATCAGATGTGCTACGTAAGTCTTATACGTTACCGGCGCGACTGACGTACAGACGTATTTTTGTCTCACAAGGGAACGGTCGGAAGTGTCCCTACCCGATTTGGATGCGCTTTGGATATGTTGTTGAGCATCAAAAAATATTAGACTCGTATTTTTTTTTTCTGCGTATCTCGACGTTTATTGGTTGAAAATATCCCTAAAAAATAACGACCGATTTGGATGCCCTTTGGATATGTTGTTGAGCATCAAAAAACATTAGACACGTGTTTTTTTTTAGTTGCGTATCTCGACGTTTATTGGTTGAAAAAATCCCTAAAAAATAACGACCGATTTGGATGCCCTTTGGATATGTTGTTGAGCATCAAAAAACATTAGACACGTGTTTTTTTTTAGCTGCGTATCTCGACGTTTAGGGGTTGAAACAACCCCTTGAAAATAACGGATTTTATAGTTTTTAGCGAATATCTTCGAAAATATAAGGCGTAACGACAAAACATTTGTACGAAATGTTTATGGCTTTTTGTGCTCTTTACAATGGCGTAATCAAATTTTTAAAATTTGTCACATTTTTAATTTAACCCCACCCCCACCTATTATTTTTGCCAAATATAACAATTTTTCCAACGCAAATTTAAGAGCGTCAAATGCCAAATACATCCATGTGTATTTTTATTATACCATTATTAGATTTTTGGCAAGACGAGATGATATGTGGTATAGGCGTCGCGCTGTAGGTAGGTGTTGCGTTATTTCTGTTCAGTTGTGCCGTACGCTTAAAAATTTTCACTTCAACTCCGGGATGACGAAAGCGCTGATGCAAAGGCTAGCGCAAGGCACTGACAGCGCTATTTCGAGAGTCCTAGACTAGCAACGGAATGTCGACTCCGACATTATAAATACCGCCGAATTGTAAGATCGGGCGGGCAGTCGCAAATCATAATCTGAACGAACAGGTGCGTTACATTAACCACTACAATAATATACTATCCCGGTTACGGCACAACAAAATCAACAACCAAATTCACGCATTTGAATATCATTTGCTTGTGTCATAATTCCGAAAAGCAAGCATTTCAGATCATAAGTCTAAAGTGTAAAGAACTGTGTTGTACGCTGTCGTTTTGTGAACATGTAAGTGCATTTTTATTGTTAACTTTTATTGGTTTCTTACGCTTGTTACTTTTTTCTTTGATATTGAATATTGAATATAATTTTTTATTCAGCTCTTACTCAATTCTTTGCCAGTGACTGTATAATCTTTTTTGTTCATAAAATGTCACGTTGTAAGCACCTACTATAGTATATTGTGCACCAAGGAGAGAAAGCAGCGTTTTTCAGACTCGTGTGATTTGCCGCTCTCGCCTTTGGCTCGGGTGGCAAACTTCACACGAGTCTACAACACAGTTCTTTACACTTCAGACTTATGATCTGAAATGCTTGCTTTTCGGAATTATGACACAAGCAAATGATATTCAAATGCGTGAATTTGGTTGTTGATTTTGTTGTGCCGTAACCGGGATAGTATATTATTGTAGTGGTTAATGTGACGCACCTGTTCGTTCAGATTATGATTTGCGACTGCCCGCCCGATCTTACAATTCGGCGGTATTTATAATGTCGGAGTCGACATTCCGTTGCTAGTCTAGGACTCTCGAAATAGCGCTGTCAGTGCCTTGCGCTAGCCTTTGCATCAGCGCTTTCGGTCATCCCGGAGTTGAAATGGAAATTTTTAAGCGTACGGCGCAACTGAACAGAAATAACGCAACACCTACCTACAGCGCGACGCCTATACCACATATCATCTCGTCTTGCCAAAAATCTAATAATGGTATAATAAAAATACACATAGATGTATTTGGCATTTGACGCTCTTAAATTTGCGTTGGAAAAATTGTTATATTTGGCAAAAATAATAGGTGGGGGTGGGGTTAAATTAAAAAATGTGACAAATTTTAAAAATTTGATTACGCCATTGTAAAGAGCACAAAAAGCCTGCGACGCTATTTCTCTATATGTTTGGTCCCGGCCCGTGAGGCGGGCCGGAATCGCGTAGCAAGTATATGATCGGGTGGCAGAGCGGATCTCGAAAGCGATACGAAACAATGTTGGGCGCCTGGTGTGGATACGGCCACACCACCGTGTACTCTAACCCGCGAAAAGTACTCTACACGAACTCTACACAGATCCGACCTAAACTCTAAGTATCGACACAACTCTTAACTCCCACGTCATGACACCTCCGCTCTGGCCGATCGCAACGACTGCTCAGGATTTTCGACAGCGGGTCGTGATCCTTACATAGGCTGACTGCGGAAGGGTTTGACCATTGGCGAGGCGAAACAAACACAAAAGAAAGTACTCAAGTAACATGTAAATCTAAGTATAATATAAAAGAAAGCGTGATAATAGCGTTACAACTTACAGGATTATTCACCGTAATCAGTCGCAATTCCCCCCCCCCCCCGACCACGCGCGTTAAATAAACTCGGACGCCGAACTAAGATTCTCGGGAAAATCCACTTCAGGGATAATCTACGCGGTGAAATGCGCGAAACATAATACTATGCGCCAACGAAACACTACACGCAGATCTACGCTATTAAATAGGCGAAAAGTGGTAATATAGGTCGACGAAATAATACACGCGAGGACATACACCGAACACGGTAATACAGTGTAACGGGAGCGCGAAAACTAAGATCAATTCGTCCACGAGACTCTCCGAGGAAACAAACCCAAAAAAATAAGTGTGACGTTATGTGTTCCGTCAGTTCTAGCGTAGGGCCACCTATGCCCCAATCCTGAGATCCATCATTAGGACCACATCCACACGTCACACCGAATCGTAATTAAATGACTCTACTCTATATATCGACGCGACCCATTTACAGAAAATGACTCTATTTCAACACACGCGAACGGAGCGTTCTCGGGAACGACCGCTACACGCGGATATTCTAACCGAAGGAGTAATATCTCCCAAAATAAGGACTTCTCTTAGAACGAACGGCCACGCAAAATAAGGGCTCCTCTCTGAGGGGACGATATCCAGTCGGGATCTCTCGCAAACGTTCTCTCTAAATAAACGATACGCGCACAATAATTTCCCGCGGAATAAACAATTCACGCACAATAATTCCTCGTAAGATAAACGATACACGCACAATAATTTCTCGCAAAGTAAGCGATACACGTACAATAATATCCCGCAAAATAAACTATATATGCGAAGTACTGTCTCGCAAAATAAACGATACACGCAAAATAATCTCTCGTAGACGAAATACCTCGTAAGATAAACGATACACGCACAATAATTTCTCGCAAAGTAGGCGATACCCGCAAAATAATATGCCGCAAAATAAACTATACACGCGAAATAATCTCACGCCAAAGAATAAGCAATACGCGCCAAATAATCTCTCGCAGAATAAACGATATGCACAAGATACAATATAACTCAAGGTTTCTCGCAACTTAAACGATACACGCAATACCTCCCCTTGAAACGTAACGCGAAGCTTCGCCGCACGGTTCACACCGCGAGCACGTGATACTCACGCCTAATTCAGCCCGGGGCGCGCGGTACTCTCAGCCGGAGTAAACCTTGCTCTAAATTTCTTAACGTTAATCGCGGTCTAGTTCGGGCACCTTCTTCGAGAAGGCTGTCTCTATGACCGGTATGCCGACGCCTCACACTTCCTGTACCGGGCGCGGTAGTTTTACTACCCGGAGGCCGACACGCCCCTGAACGGCCGGGCGCGTGGAAAGCCCGCACGACGAAGTTTTCACTACGCGTATACTAACTCTAATGTCGATATTTTACACACCAATCGATCGGCACGATAATCAACGGTAATCTCCGAATACTCGAAACGGTACGCTAACGCGACGGACTGTTGAGTCGACCGGCGAGGTTTTATTACGCGACACGCATCAACCCCGTGACAAGCGGCCGGCGCCGCACCGTTCTTACTCTCCGATCCCAGGTCGGTCGAGTCGGGAAGAAACGGACGCCCCTTCGATATTCTTACGGGGAGTCAGCGGGCGGGATAGGTCCTACTCGTAGAAACGGAACGAACGAAACGAAAAGCGATAATCCTTTCAATGGATTCACGGCAATGGCGCGTAGGCAAGGAAACTCTCAAGCAAGCCTACGCGTCTCTCAAAATCTTACGCGACACGATACTGACCCTCCGCCCGCCGTTCCCCGATACCTGATGTCTGGGATGGTGGCTGGTTACATCTCGTCCTTCCTTCCGTGTTTCGATCTATCTCTTAGGGCCGCCGCCCTCGCTTATTCTCGGTACAATTCCTCTCCGACGTCCTTCCTCGCTCGCGGTCTACCCAACAGTCCTCGATCATTCCCCGCGACTTCGACTCGCGGCTTCGACTCGCGGCCCTCTAGATCAGGGCGTTCCACCGCACCGGCGGATGGCGCCACGCTGTCCAGACGGGCCCTCCGGCCGCTTCTTCCTGAAAACTTTAAACTCACCAGTACGCGCGCAATACAAAGATGGGAATAGGGCAAACTGTGACGGGCACTCAGTGCAACGTCACAACTCCCCCCTCCCCGGAAAGGACCGACCAGGTCTTGACCGTTCGGTCCACAACCTCCCATCCCGACATCTTTATACGGGCGCTTCCCCCGACTCAACACTCTTCACTTAACCTACTACGTGGCTCCCGCCACAGCTGGGCCCGACCGGGAAGGGTAGTAGGGCTTCAAGTCTTGTACATGACTCTTCCCAACCGACTTCCCCTCCAAGTCGACCAGCTCATACACTACCGGCGACAATACTTTAGAAACGCGGAACGGACCATGAAACTTGGGAGCCAACTTTGCTGCTATATTCTGAGTCGCGGACGACAAAACGTGTTGTCGCCTCCAGACTAAATCGTTTACTTTATGTTGTCGATCTCGCCGACGCAAATTGTAATAATGGGATTGTCGTGTGTGAGCCCGCTCCAGATTCTCGATTACCCAATCGTACACCGGTTGTAACTTTTCCATACGCCTCGACCACCCCCCAACATCCGGAGTTTCTTCGTCGACCGGTCCGTCCGGCCCGGGTTCTCTACGCCTCAAGTAGCGCGCCGGGGCTAGCTCCCGTCCCAAGTTGAGAAAGGCGGGCGAAACGCCTAACGACGAATGGTAGGCCGTATTATAGGCGAAACGGAAATCACTGAGGTGGGCATCCCACTCGCGATGGTCCTTCTTCAAGAAAGCGGTGATCATTGTCTTCAAAATGCGATTCACCCGCTCTACCGGGTTGGCCTGCGGGTGGTAGGGTGGAACGGTCGTAAGTTGGATACCATTCTCCGCCGCGAAATCCTTCATCGTCCGATTGACGAACTCCGTGCCGTTGTCTGTCAATAGATATCTAGGAGCTCCCCAACGAGACACAACCAATTCTTCCAAGGAGTCCTTAATATTCTTCGCGTTCGCAGCTCGCAAGGCACGACATTCGATCCATTTTGTAAATAAATCCTGAATGACGAAGAGATTGGAATACCCCGCCCGACTACGCGGCAGAGGGCCCATAATGTCCGCCGCCACCACGGTCCACGGCTGTTGAACGGTGCGTGGTCCCATTAAACCAGCGGGGGCATGCTGCTCTACCTTGGTACGTTGGCAGATATCGCACCCTTTCACATAGGCGACCACCTCGTGGAACATGTTGGGCCAGAAGTAAGCGGCCGCTATCCGCCAATAGGTCTTCTCCACCCCGAAGTGTCCCGCCTGTGGATCGTCATGCGACTCTCGGAGGGCTTCCCCCTTCATCTCCCGAGGTAACACCATCTTCCACTGATCGAGGTCTTCCACGAGATCGGAGACGACCGCGACGGGCCGGGGTCTCCGGAAATACAACTGGTCCTCGACCAGTCTCCAATTACGGAAGCGTCTCGGCTCTTCCTGTACTTCCCGGCAACGCTTCCGGTACCACTCGTCCTCAGTATCCGGGTTGACCCGTACGACGGTAGTTCGTGCGGAATCGGTCACCGCGTCACGCTCGTAGATGCGTGACAGCGCGTCAGGCACATGATGAAGCGCACCCTTGCGGTGTATAATTTCATAGTCGTACTCCAAAAGCTCCAGAGCTCCATCTCGTCAATCTACCTGTGGGGTTCCTCAAATTGTGCAGCCAACGTAAACTGCTGTGGTCCGTGATAACAGTAAACTGATAACCCTCGAGGTAGGGCCGGAACTTCCTCACGCATAGCTTCTAGAACTTTAGGCGACACGAGGTAGCATCTTTGTTTTATCGGTGGGTGTCCTCCCACGTCGATATGGTGTTGCGTGAGGGTGGTAATACCCGGACTCGCCTCGGCGGCGGGGAGACGAGTTCTCAGAAAGTTCTGTAATCGAGTCTCTTCCTGAGGTGACATGCGTGCGAGCCCGCAATAATCTTTAAGGGCCCGCTCCTCGGTCTCGAAGCCGTACGTAACGGACGTTTGGTCCGCAAAGCTCCACCGGCCGGAAGCGAAGTCGAGAATAATCCCGAAGGCCCGCAAAAAATCTACTCCGACAAGCGCGGGGACCGACAAATTCGGCAATAGCCAAACCGATATAGTCTGCGTTCTTCCTTCCAGAGTAAAGGATAACTCGACTTCCTCATGAGCCTCTGCGATCTCTCCGTTGGCCGTTTGTATCCGGAAGGTGCGTCCGATTTTTGTTTGCACGCCGAGCCTTTGAACAATACGAATACCCTCCCAGCCTAGAAGGGTACGATTCGATCCGGTATCCACTAAAGCGGCTAATGGGTGTTTTCCTACCCGTAAGCGAAAGTAACCGAGAGACGGACTCCCTTTGGTGGGAACGGTACCATAGGCACAACCCTCCTCCCGTAGATTCGGGATGTCTTGGGCCCTCGAGGGCTTTCGCGGAGTCGTAGGGGCCCGGTTTACGTACTCCCGGTCGCGTTTCCCGAACAAATCGGACAGGTCCGTACGGTATCGCCTACACGCCCGCAGCGGTAACAGTACACCCGGCGTGGTTCCGTGCACTCGCGCGCGAGGTGCCCAATCTTTGCGCAATTCCAGCACTTTCCGGAGGACTGCGAACGAGTTCCCGCGGCGGCATGTGTAGCGGTCGAGAGTCCACCTGAGTGACATTCTCTCCCCCGGAGGGTGTCTCGCTCGGCCTCGGGGTCTTGGCCGGAGTCGCGACCGCGGCTGTGGCCGGCTTCGCGCCCTTTTTCGGGGCGTGGTACGCCAACTCCGGGAACATGGAGTTATCCGGTAGGGCGGAGCCCGATACTGTTTAACGGCGAGGTGCGTCCTCTCGAATCGAGTGGCGAGCTGCTCCAGCGAGTCGAACGTTCGGAAATCGTCCCGATGGAGGGCCAACTGCAGTCGTGGTAGCATGTTCCGGTGAGCATAATTGAGCTGCTCGTCGACCGACCACGGTGGACTAAGACGGTCGAACAGGGTAGTCATACAGGTGAGGTAGTCTGCAGCCGACTCGTGCTCGCCCTGAGTCCGCTTCATAATCTCCTCTCGTAATGCGAACTGAAAGTCGGGATCCCCGAAACGGGACCTCCACGCGGACTCGAACTCTGACCAACTCTGCCACTGGGTACGCCTCTGCCGAAACCAATGTAACGCGATTCCTGACAAGAAAAACGGCAGACATTTGAGGATGTCGTCGTCTGCTACTGGAAAGAGGGCTCGGCCCTCTTCAATCCTGATTAGAAATGCCTCGGCGTCGGTTCCCCGGGCTCCCGAGAAGCTGAGATTCCACCGTCTCATGGTGTTATACACGTCTGGGGCTGAGGTTCCGGCTCGTCGCGGAGCCTCGTTTCTTGGCCGCGCCCCCAACCACGGAAGCTGGATTGCCGGTAGAACCTTCCGAGCATCCTGAAAATCCTGACCTCCATGAGCCCCTAGTGCGGGATCCCGGCGCTCCTCGGGTGGGGAGGTCTCAGCCAGCCCGTCCCGAAGGGTGCGTTCATAACGCTGCAATCGATTTCGCAGCGTCGGGACAATTCCATCCGTCGACAGGCCTCTTTCTATCAACTGTCCCTGCAGTTGCTCCATGGACAGCTCCGAAATCCACGCATCCGGGTCGTCATTGGTCGCCATCGCTTAAGCTCACCCGGTATACGGAATCAAAATATTATTCGCGGCTACAATCGACCACGGTCAACGAGAAACCTCCCCCCCAAATACCGAAGGCTCGAAATGTAAACACCGCGTGGCTTCACAATAACCAGTCGGCAGCATTACGAACTCGGGATATACTCAGCCCACCCAAAGTTTCATGGTCATGGCAATATTCGATAAAGGCGAGCGGTTCGCTTCCAGCCGCACAATAATCAATCAATACAACTCAAAGCAAATAATGACAGGACAGATAATCTATCGGCAGAATATTACATTAGGTAGATCGCGCATATCTCCATAAACTTCCCTTATCCTGGGTACCAACGTTTGATTGTCGAGTGCCTACTTACATATTTCTCACCATAACGGTCTTATAGTCTGGTAGGTCTTTCTTTACTTTGCATGCAGAATCAAACTCTGTGGCCAAAATTATATGCGCCATCTACCGACATCATATACCGAGCATTGATATCCACAAAAGTACAAAAATCATCCCAAAATTCACCACTAGAATGGTTCGCCACGCCAACGTCAACGTTTAAATTTTCGTGGGCCCCACGTTGGGCGCCAAATTTTGCGACGCTATTTCTCTATATGTTTGGTCCCGGCCCGTGAGGCGGGCCTGAATCGCGTAGCAAGTATATGATCGGGTGGCAGAGCGGATCTCGAAAGCGATACGAAACAATGTTGGGCGCCAGGTGTGGATACGGCCACACCACCGTGTACTCTAACCCGCGAAAAGTACTCTACACGAACTCTACAAAGATCCGACATAAACTCTAATTATCGACACAACTCTTAACTCCCACGTCATGACACCTCCGCTCTGGCCGATCGCAACGACTGCTCAGGATTTTCGACAGCGGGTCGTGATCCTTACATAGGCTAACTGCGGAAGGGTTTGACCATTGGCGAGGCGAAACAAACACAAAAGAAAGTACTCAAGTAACATGTAAATCTAAGTATAATATAAAAGAAAGCGTGATAATAGCGTTACCACTTACAGGACGCGAGCGAATTATTCACCGTAATCCATCACAATCCCCCCCGACCACGCAGGGTCTTTCGCAGGGTCCGCGCGTTAAAATAAACTCGGACGCAGAACTAATATTCTCGGGAAAATCCACTTCAGGGATAATCTACGCGGTGAAATGCGCGAAACATAATACTATGCGCCAACGAAACACTACACGCAGATCGACGCTATTAAATAGGCGAAAAGTGATAATATATGTCGACGGAATAATACACGCGAGGAAATACCCCGAACACGGTAATACAGTGTAACGGGAGCGCGAAAACTAAGATCAATTCGTACACGAGACTCTCCGAGGAAACAAACCAAAAAAATAAGTGTGACGTTATGTGTTCCGTCAGTTCTAGCGTAGGGCCAACTATGCCCCAATCCTGAGATCCATCATTAGGACCACATCCACCACGTCACACCGAATCGTAATTAAATGACTCTACTCCATATATCTACGCGACCCATTTACAGAAAATGACTCTATTTCAACACACGCGAACGGAGCGTTCTCGGGAACGACCGCTACACGCGGATATTCTAACCGAAGGAGTAATATCTCCAAAATAAGGACTTCTCTTAGAACGAACGGCCACGCAAAATAATGGCTCCTCTCGGAGGGGACGATATCCAGTCGGGATCCCTCGCAAACGTTCTCTCTAAATAAACGACACGCGCACAATAATTTCCCGCGGAATAAACAATTCACGCACAATAATTCCTCGTAAGATAAACCATACACGCACAATAATTTCTCGCAAAGTAAGCGATACACGTACAATAATATCCCGCAAAATAACTATACAGGCGAAGTACTGTCTCGCAAAATAAACGATACACGCAAAATAATCTCTCGCAGAATAAATTCCTCGTAAGATAAACGATACACGCACAATGATTTCTCGCAAAGTAGGCGATACCCGCAAAATAATATGCCGCAAAATAAACTATACACGCGAAATACTGTCTCGCCAAATAAACGATACCCGCAAGATAATTTCTCGCAAAGGAAACGATACACGTAAAATAATATCCCGCAAAGCAAACTATACACGCGAAATAATCTCACGCCAAAGAATAAGCAATACGCGCCAAATAATCTCTCGCAGAATAAACGATACGCACCATATACAATATAACTCAAGGTTTCTCGCAACTTAAACGATACACGCAATACCTCCCCTTGAAACGTAACGCGAAGCTTCGCCGCACGGTTCACACCGCGAGCACGTGATACTCACGCCTAATTCAGCCCGGGGCGTGCGGTACTCTCAGCCGGAGTAAACCTTGCTCTAAATTTCTTAACGTTAATCGCGGTCTAGTTCGGGCACCTTCTTCGAGAAGGCTGTCTCTATGACCGGTATGCCGACGCCTCACACTTCCCGTACCGGGCGCGGTAGTTTTACGTATCCCGGAGGCCGACACGCCCCTGACCGGCCGGGCGCGTGGAAAGCCCGCACGACGAAGTTTTCACTACGCGAATACTAACTCTAATGTCGATATTTTACACACCAATCGATCGGCACGATAGTCAACGGTAATCTCCGAATAATCGAAACGGTAAGCTAACGCGACGGACTGTCGAGTCGACCGGCGAGGTTTTATTACGCGACACGCATCACCCTCGTGACAAGCGGCCGGCGCCGCACCGTTCTTACTCTCCGATCCCAGGTCGGTCGAGTCGGGAAGAAACGGACGCCCTTTCGATATTCTTACGGGGAGTCAGCGGGCGGGATATGTCCTACTCGTAGAAACGGAACGAACGAAACGAAAAGCGATAATCCTTTCAATGGATTCACGGCAATGGCGCGTAGGCAAGGAAACTCTCCAGCAAGCCTACGCGTCTCTCAAAATCTTACGCGCACGATACTGACCCTCCGCCCGCCGTTCCCCGATACCTGATGTCTGGGATGGTGGCTGGTTACTCTCGTCCTTCCTTCCGTGTTTCAATCTATCTCTTAGGGCCGCCGCCCTCGCTTATTCTCGGTACAATTCCTCTCCGACGTCCTTCCTCGCTCGCGGTCTACCCAACAGTCCTCGATCATTCCCCGCGACTTCGACTCGCGGCTTCGACTCGCGGCCCTCCAGATCAGGGCGTTCCACCGCACCGGCGGATGGCGCCACGCTGTCTAGACGGGCCCTCCGGCCGCTTCTTCCTGAAAACTTTAAACTCACCAGTACGCGCGCAATACAAAGATGGGGATAGGGCAAACTGTGACGGGCACTCAGTGCAACGTCACAACATATTCCTAAGGAAAAGGCAGAAATTGGATAAAAAGGCATACAAAGGCTATTTTGTATGGTACACAGAAAGTATACAAGGCTATCGTGTATGAGTTCCGGAATTGCGAATTATTGCGAACAATTGTTGTAATTAGTCGAAATGTTTTGTTTAAGGTAGTTCATGCATTTAGGTCATATGTACTTAGCCCGGAAAATTTAATATGAAATGAAAGATTAACGTTCCTCGAGTAGTGTGTCTGTAAAATTTCGGATTTTTTAACCGATTGGTTCCGGAGATATGTGTCTGTAAACTTTGCCAATTTAACGCAGTGGGGGGACCCCTTATTCAAAAAACGAGGTTAAAGCGCTTATGCTGCAAAAATTGCAATACTTCAAAACTAGATAAACGAACCAAAAACTGACGAAACGATGCAATAAACATTTTGCAAGATACTGGATGAAAGCCCGAGTTCATTGACCGTATATATTAATAAAACGTAATTTTTGATTGACTAAATCGACAATACGGAACTGACGGCTGGACTCGAGCGGCATTAGCGGCAGCTTGGCAACGTCGCATGTGTCAGCTGATGAGTATAGCGCATATCTCAAAACATTCGTTTACCATGTTCTGGACGCTGAATAAAGCAAAGGGTGAAATAAAAATATTCGTCCATTTCTGAAAAGAATTAAAATTAGGTTGCATCAAGATCTGCAATACTAAATAAATACAAGTTTCAATACAATGAGGTTATAAAATGTCCAAATAATTTTACACACGGCTCACAACTCTAGTAAAAGATGTGACTTTTGTCTCAATATTTTAATTACGTAGAGGTCGTATAACATTAAAGATGTCATAAATAATAAATCTAATTATATGCTGATTTTTACGGACAAAAATCACACTTATTTATCACTAATAAAAATAGCTAGTTGCTTATTTGACTTGCAAGTACTGCATGAACCACCTTAAAAATGAGAAAGTGTCTAAAATCGAAGTCGAGATTGAACTTGAGAGGAAACAAAGTGATGAATCTCGAGTATGCGAAAGCGAAATTAAACATCAAGAAAATGAGTCGTGCGAGAACGAGCGTCAAAAGAACGAGAGTCTTGAACAGAATGTATGCGTTAGGCAATTGCAAAAGCGGTCTAAACTCAAACGAACGGATTTTTATGGTAATTCTATCACATGTTTAACTAGCGCAGAACCGACAAATTATGAAGAAGCGCTGAACTTAGATGACGCGGAAAATTGAAAGATTGCGAACGAAGAAATGAAATCATTACATATAATGTTCTAGCAAAGAAACTTAAGAATAAGAAAATTATACAAAATCGCTGGATATTTCGGCACAAAAACAGATTTGTGTTTATCGAAAAATTAATATAAAGCTCAGTTGGTATGTTACAGGATGTTCTCAAAGAGAAGGAACTGATTATTTCGAGACATTAATCCTGTCGTATGTTTCGACACCGTAAGAACCGTGCTCAGAATTGCTGTTCGCGAAAAATTGCATTTGCGGCAATTTGACATATAGACTGCATATTATTCATATATAAAACGATAAATGAGGACATTTATATGCGACAACCAGAAGGTTTTGAAGATAGTAGGTACGATGCGCGTATGTAAACTGTTAAAAAGTTTATATGAACTAAAATAAGCTCCGAGGTGATGGTCCGAATATTTTAAGACTTTAAAGAATTGTAATTTAAAGGAAAATAATGCAAATCCTTGTTTATTTTTATCGAATAAAAGATGAAAAGAAATTTCTTTTAATGTTGTGGGTTGTGGGTAGATGACAGATTAATTGCGGCGTCATGTAAAAAGAAATCGATTCTTTTCTATAGAACAGTTTTAAAGCAACGATAATGACTGATGTTAAAATTGTTCTGGGGATCAAAATACTCTGTTTATGTGATGGGTCTATTTTTCTGAGCTAATCCAATTATATAAAGAAAACATTAAATTGCTTTAAAATGACTAATGCAAAATCGGTATCTACGCCAATTGATACAGT
>NC_092368.1:10015180-10041422 GCF_030848805.1 Temnothorax longispinosus
ATCGGAACGCGGGTCTTCAACTGGACGCGGCGTTTACAATGACGGGAGTGCATGTGCACTCGACGTGGTATCTGGAATATCGGAACGCGGGTCTACAACTAGACGCGGTGTTTACAAGGATCGGTAGTGCATGTGCACTCGGGCGGTAGGACGGACGAACGGAACGCGGCATATTTACAGCGATCGGTAGTGCCGGTGCACTCGACGCGGTATACGGAATATCGGAACGCGGGTCTTCAACTGGCCGCGGCGTTTACAATGATTCAACTCGGGATTCGGTATTACACACAAAGAATAACGGGACGCGGTATATTACAGTGGTCGGTAGTGCCGGTGCACTCGACGCGGTATACGGAATATCGAAACGCGGGTCTTCAACTGGACGCGGCGTTTACAATGACGGGAGTGCATGTGCACTCGACGTGGTATCTGGAATATCGGAAGGCTGATAACGTGGGCGGGAGCGCGATATGTACAACGGAGGATTGCGGAATCCCGAGGTTACGGTCGCGAGAACCCTCGCTGCGAGGACGAGCACGCTCGACCGCGCGGTGCCGTGGCCGTCGGGGTGGATGTGATGGAGCTCGGGGACACTCTGAGAACCCTCAGTAGAGGCCCAAACGCTGGACCGGCTGGACCTCGTTTTTGCGTGTCGTCCTCGGGTCGGGAAGGTAGGCTTCGTCAGGAGTGGCGGAGAGCCGTGGTAGAGACGAAGTGCCGTCTCGTCGAGCGCGCCGGCTTTTATACCGCTCGGCGCGGCGAGCTTGGCGGGAGGGAGGCCGATCGTCAGGCGAATGGCGTGGTGGTGGGAGGGGCGCGATCCCGTGCGCTCGCTTCGGCGGGGATCGGCTCGCTTCGGCGCTCGTCGGCGTTGTGCGGGAAGGCACCGGTGCGACGGGTTTCCCGCGCACACGGTGCGTTTTGAATGATTAAAAGAATCGTGCGGGCGGCATCCGGCGGGTGGTGCGCGGGAACGATGCTTTGAAGACGCATCGTTACAATATTATGCGTTAATATTGTTGTTATGTAGGGTTAAGGTGGTCCTTTCGTGAGAACAAGTATTAGATACAGGTACCTAAATTTGATATATGTTAAATATACAGTAATAAGGGGCATGTGTACGAAAAATCAAGTGAGGTTACCGACACTTTACAAGAAATAAGTCATTCTAAATGTGCGTTCGCAGAGCGTGCCATTGTCATTCTATCCTTGTTTACATCTAATGAACGAGAAAGATAGAATGATGCAAATCGCCACATCCGAGATTTTTAACGAATAATACATGTAAGCGATCAGATGAATACATTATTCATGTCTTAAAATATTCCCTGAAGTTTCCGGATTTCGTACATACCTTGAAAATAAGCGCTTGCCGAATGTTTTGCTCTGATATATGAGATTAAATAAGTAGTGGATCCAATCGCATATTGCTTTACTCGTACTGTTATACCTGACCTTGCAACCGCACGCGCCGTGTCGACCAACCGACGCGGACGTTGCCGGTGGTGCTACATACAGCGGCGCGGGACGAGCAGGACGAGCCTTCTGACGAGTTCCTGAGCCCATCTTCAGGCGAGGAGACCTCCGGAGACGAGGGGGACATCCCCGCTATAAATTAAGTTTGCGCGAGCGCTCCGAGGACGGAGTTACATAGGCAGCCGAAGCTCCTTTCCTTTTTGTTTGGTCAGTCAAGGACATATGTATTTTCTTTTTTGTTTTCTTGTTGCTTTGACCGTAGAGTCACAGTAATTAAGTTTATCCGTCCGGCGCAAGTAGTATTAAGTTATGCGACAGCGGTCGCCGAGCAGCGGCTCAAATAGAATTTAAGTCCTTCCCTCCCGATCCACATCGTTTAGTTTCTCCTTTCGGCATGACGATGCCCGGCCCGACTGGGAGTACATTTTTATTTTGTTTTTGAATATGTGCGTGGATCGCGGTAACGCACACATTAGCTTAACAGTTGAATCACACACAATCTTCAGAGCGCGGACACCAAGTGCCCGAACCACACGTGCCGCGCGGATAATAATCATTGTGCCGACTCACGAGGTCCCTAAAAAGGGGACATTTGCGAAAGCGCCGCGATCCGAACACCCGGACATGTAGTTTGCGCGACAACCCGCGAACTCGCGAACGGACGTCATCCTCGGGAAAAGGCCGAAGATCCGTCCAGTGGGAGACCCGACAGACCCTAGGAACTGAGCGCGGGCGAAATTCCAACACCCAGACATGTAGTTCGTGCGACAACCCACGATCTCGTGAACCGGACGTCATCTCGGGAAAAGGCCGAAAGTGCGTGCTGGGGGAGACCAGGTAGACCCTAGGAACCGATTGCGGGCGAAATCCGAGCACTCGGACATGTAGTTCGGACGACAACCCGCGAAGTCGTGAACCGGACGTCGTCTCGGGAAAAGGCCGAGAGTGCGTCCTCAGTGATACCTGGTACACCCGAGGAACGGGTCGCGGTCGAGATCCGATCATCCGGACGGTGGGTTACCACGACGGTCGTGGAGACCGATAGACCCAGACATCGGCTACGAGAACTAAGTCCGGAATATCGTTGGTAGGGACCGTGGGAATAGGCACCAGGGTCGCCGCCATCGGCGGACATGGCAAAAGCGACCTAGACGTCGTCTCCGAGAAGTCGACCCGGAATCGGCATTAGGAACGTAGGAGAGGACGTGCGCACGGGTCGGCGCCCTCAAAAATCGAAATTTTAAGGTGGTGAAAAACCACTGCCCGGGAGCCGATTAAGCGTATCGCAAATAGTGTACTGGCGGCGGAAATTTCCATCGGGAACATCTGGCGCGCACCTGGCGAGCCAGAACTCGTAAACACCTATTGTATCTGCGTAGCGTGGAAAATTACCGCGAGGAGAAAACGGCCGAGACCCCATGGTGGGGATAAAACTTCGGAGGTAGGAAGCCCGAGAGAGGAATATTCCTCGAGACAGTCTCTCGTGGGCGCTCGTTATGGTAACAACCTACTCACGCGTATATCTCGGCGTGTCGCAGTAACTATCGCGAATACGTACCGGATTACGATTATAAGTTTACCACAGCGTCCGAAACAAACGGGAACGCCGGCACATAGCGTTACATGACGCCGATATGAAAGGCGTACGGTTTTTCGCGTACCGAAAACGGGAATTCGCACTTTGCGAGACGTGCGACCGCCATCTTGCGCGGCATCAGTAATTGTGAACCACCACCATTGTGAAACGATAGTTAACAATAAATAAAATAATTATTTGTGAAAAAATATACGAAGATATCGATTACTTACCTTCAACTTACCTGAACAAGCGGCTGTCGTTCATCTTGTGTGTTAGCGGTGACCGGGGTCGAAGGTCATCATCGGTTCTGCATCGGAGAAGGCCATAGATGAGATACCCGTGGTGGAAACCTGAAAAGAAACGGCATTAATTACAGTTATCACGACAATTCTCATACTTACCTTTGTCGCGACATCTTATGAACGCGGTGATCCTGAATGGCGGTGAGCAGCGTTGATCCATGACACCGGCGGCGGAGATGAAGTACCCGTAGACAAAACCTGAAAATAAAGAAGAATTAGTTAGGTTAACGTGTTCTGATGCCGGGATTTACCCGATCAAGCGGTTGTCGCGCCATCTTGGTTCCACGAATGAGGCAGACTGGTAATAGATAGCGGAGACTCGAGGGGAGGCGACACAGATGAGGCACCCGTGGCGGGAATCTAAAAGGAGAAGAGGTTAAGGAAATATTAACACGTATATACCTGATCAAGCGGTTGTCGCGGTAACCGGTGTCCCTGGCTGGCCGATGAAGGCCATACCTAGCGGTATCTTGAGTACAGGCGATGCTGACGAGGCACTCGTGGCGGGATCTGAAAATAAAATTGTTTAAACAAATTGTTTAACTATAGTGTCGTTTGCATTACAAATACCTACCTTCTCGGTAGTTTGAGGTTAAACCGAGTGGCGATGACTTAGGGGACAAAATCGCGTACCCCGTAGCCCGATTACGTATCGTTCGGTTACAACCTAACCTAAATCGAGTCCAACCGCACTACTATTGTGATATTTTTTTAATTAGTAAATAATTAAATACGATTAAATCGTGCGTGTAAAATCATGTTATATTATTATAATTATTGGGATGTTGTGTAATGTTTGTCAATATGTTTGTTTTCAATTACCTCATGACGGACTGTTACTTGACTAGCTGGGTCCGCGAAAGGACCACCTTAAGTTGCCGCGCTGGTTATGTTGCGATATGCGATACAATCGATATAGTCGTCGAGCGTGAAGGGCGATTCGAGGCGGACATGTAAGTGGCGCGCAGGCGTGAGCGGACACGAGAGATCAGACGATCGTAAACTGGCGAACGCATTACACCGCCTTGAGATTTTTTCTTAAAAAAGAGGAAGTCTTGTAATTACTCGAGTGTCGATCCTTCGAACCTACCTACATACACAACAATTAACTGGCGACGAGGCTGCAGAATCGACGCATTACGGATAATCAAGTAACCGTAATTATCAAGACCGTTACATTTACACAAGCACGTGTCTCTCACTAATTGCATCATGGCGACGGCCAATCCTTCGCCGGACTATGTGCCGAGTACGTTCAATATCGAGCAGTTCGATTCTTCCACATCACAATGGAATCGTTGGCTGCAGCGTTTTGAAGGCGCCCTAGGCGTTTTCAAGGTTACCGAAAGAAGTAAGGTCGCCTACCTTTTGCACTATATTGGGGTATCGTCGTTCGACATGCTGTGCGATCAGTTGGACCCGGAGAATCCTTACGAGCAATCGTACGAACAAACAACTACATTATTACAAGAATTTTACAAACCGACACCATTGGAAATCGTAGAAAACTTTCGTTTCCATCAAAGGAAACAGGAGGATGGCGAAACAATACAGCAATTCATCGCTGCACTACACAAACTAAGCGTTAACTGCAAAATGGGCGCTTACTTAAAAACAGCGTTAAGAAATCAACTGGTGTTTGGGGTCTCCAACAAGCGGATTTAATCCCGGCTTTTGGAGGTTAAAGACTTGACTTTCGATAAGGCGTGCCAGATCGCTACTACTATGGAATTAATCGAGAAAGGAGGAGTGCAATTACAAGCGAAGAAATCCACGAGGGAGTGCTTGCAAGTGGGAAAGAAGAAGAAGATGCTCAAACCAAAGGGGTGTCCAGAGAAAAAGCAGCAGAATGTGTATACATTACTGTGTACTATACCCTAAGTAAAGAAATAACCTGTCACTCTTGCGGCAAAAAGGGTCATCTAAATAAGGTGTGCTTCTCCAGGAAAGAGAATGTGCGTGCCATCGAGGACGTGTGTACTGTCGAGCATTTCGAAAGACGGGGCAAATTCGAAATTACATTGCAAGTAAATTGAAAGCCGATAACGTTTGAGGTGGACAGTGGAGCCGCCGTAACGCTCCTAAATCAAAAATTGGCTTGTGCCTTGTTTCCAAACTCGATCATCCATCCTTCTAATTTAAGTTTAGTGACATTTTGTAAAACAGAGATGCGTACATGCGGGTTTATGACTGTTACAGTTGTACATTGCGAAAGAAGATTTCAATTAAGTATGTGTTCTTACAGATATTGATAGACCTCCGATTCTAAGTCGCGAATGGATTCATAAATTTTTACAGAACGGTATTAATCTATTGAAACCTACAAGTTCTTTACATTACATTTCTACAAAGATTATTTCGGAAGTTGATTTACTAAAGAATACTTATGATCGTCCAACGCGGTAAAGGTATTACAGGACTACAAGCAAAATTTACATTAAAAGATAATGCGAAACCGATATTCATTAGGGCAAGGCCAGTGCCATTTAAATTACGTCCATTAGTTGAAAAAGAAATCAATTCATTAGTCGAAGCGGGAATCTTAGTAAAAGTTACAACGTCAGAATGGGCTACACCTGTCGTTTCTGTCTTGAAGAAAAATAATACTGTGCGATTATGTGGTGACTATAGCGTCATATTAAATCCCAATTTGGTCATTGATAAACATTCTGTTCCAACCATAGAGGAACTTTTCTCTTCTTTAGCGGGAGGCATTAAGTTTTCAAAAATTGATCTGAAAGATGCATATTTGCAATTAAAAGTACATCCGGAATTTTATCACTTACTTACATTAAGTACACATATAGATCTTTTCAAAAGTACTCGTTTATTATACGGAAATGCATCTGCATCAGGTATTTGGCAAATAAAAATGGAAAAGATTCTGAGTGATTTAGAAGGAGTTGTAGTATTTTTCGATGATATTCGAGTTACAAGGTTCTAGTGATAAAGAACATCTTGATAAATTACAGAAAATTATACATCGGTTGTTACAATACAATATACACATTAATTAGGATAAAAGCAAATTTTTTAAAAATATTATACACTATTGCAGATATATTATCGATAAAAATGGAATCTACAAAAAGCCTAAGAAATTAGAAGCTATTGCTCGTCCTAGCGAAGTCTCCGAATTACGTGCATTTTTAGGCATGATTAACTACTATGGTCGTTTCATACGTAACTTAACTTCAATATTGCATCCTTTAAATACGCTATTACGAAAGAATACTAAATTCATATAGGGGCATGCTCAAGAGGAAGCCTTTATTACAGCGAAGAAAGAATTCAAAAATAAGAATTACTTAGTACATTTCAATCCAAAGTTGCCGTTAATCTTGGCTACAGATGCAAGCTCTTATGGTGTAGGTGCAGTTCTGTCGCATCGCTATCCAGATGGTTCAGAAAGAGTGATCCTTTATGCTTCTCCAACACTTTCTGATACGCAAAAGAAGTATTCGCAAATAGATAAAGAAGCGTATGCCATAATTTTTGGCATTAAAAAGTTTTATCAATATTTGTACGCTAACGAATTTGCATTAATAACGGATCACAGGCCACTAGTTCAAATCTTCAATCCAGCGAGAAGTTTACCGATTTGCAGTGCTTTACGAATGCAGCACTATGCGTTATTTCTAAGAGCTTTTAATTACAAAATTCTGTACAGATAATCCAAAGCGCATGGGAATGCCGACTGCTTATCCAGATTACCCATACTAGAGAAATCAAATCACGGATTTGATGTTGCCGACGCGTTTGAAATTGAAGTTATAGAGAATTTGCCTATTACAATGCGTGAACTAGTTAAAGAAACTGATTGTGATTCAAATTTGCAAAAGATTAAAAACGCAGTCTTATCAGGTAAAACATTATCTAAAGAAAGTAGGTTTAATATTGAACAGCATGAGTTCAATGTTCAAGCAGGCATTCTTATGCGTGGCCATAGGGTAGTAATTCCTAAAAAACTTTGATCACAAATTCTTAAGGAAATACATGAAGGCCACATTGGAATAGTAAAAATGAAAAATCTAGCTAGAAGTTGTGTTTGGTGGCCAGAATTAGATAAGAATTTAAAATTATTAACTTACAATTGCCGAAATTGTAATTTGTTGCGTAATAATCCCAAAGAAATCGAAAAACATTTATGGGAACCAGCAAGTTTTCTTTTTCAACGTATCCATTTAGATTTCGCAGGTCCATTTTTAGATCACTATTTTTTTATTTTAGTGGGCGTGTATTCGAAATGGCCGGAGGTGCATTTGATGCAAGATATCACGGCTAAATCTATTATTCAAGTATATAGGAAAATTTTTGCAACATTTGGTATTCCTCAAATTCTAGTGACAGATAACGGTCGTACTTTTACTTCTACAGAATTTCAAGATTTCTTAAAATTAAACAATATTAAATCAAAACTAACAGCGCCATACAACCTTGCAACTAATGGGCAGGCAGAAAGATTTGTGCAGACAATGAAGAATGCTTTACGACGCATGAGTACAAGTAAGGAACTAGTACAACTAAACTTGCAAAAGTTTTTACTACAATACAGGCAAACTCCTTGTACAACTACAAATAAGTCGCTATCAGAATTAATGTTTGGACGACAAATTCGTTTGCGATTGAATTTCCTAAAACCGCTTAACCTGAAAAAATCCGATATTAATAGTGATAAAATAGTTATAGGTCTTAGAATTGGACAAAGAGTTGCGTGCAGGGATTACTTAAGTAAGCAAAAATGGCGTTTTGGTAGAGTTAAGGAAAAATTAGGGAAATTACATTAATTAATTCATTTGAATGATGGACGAGATTGGGAGACGGCATATTAACCAAATTCGAAAAATTGGGGAAGCTACACCAAATGATAAGCAAGAACAAATTGATACAGATTGTGGTCCACCACTTCATGTTAAGCCCGTGTCACACTACGTATCGCGGACACGGATCGGATTGGGATTACGGATCGCGGATCGGATGTCAGCCAATCACAGATGAGCTGCTCGTCTATGATTGGCTAGATTACGATCCGCGATCCGCAATCTCAATCCGATCCGTGTCCGCGATACGTAGTGTGACACGGGCTTTAAGGAGGGGGAAGTTGATGAAAATAGTGAAACTCCTGTCCAGGAGCAAGAAGTCGAAGACGTTTCTCAGGAACAGTCTTTTTATGAAAATGCCTATGAAAAGCCGCAAGAGCGGCAAAGGCAAGAGCAAGAGCAGGTTTTGCGTAGATCCGAGCGTGTGCATAAGAAGTCAAATTACTTGGAACTTGGAAGATTATTATTTACCTTAAAGTGTTTGTTTAATTATCGAGATTTTATTATATGACTTAACTTACAACAACTCAATTTTATTTGCTTTTATTACGTAGCGTACGTGTAGTTTATTTTCATAAAAAGAGGAAGTGTTATGTAGGGTTAAGTTGCCGCGCTGGTTATGTTGCGATATGCGATACAATCGATATAGTCGTCGAGCGTGAAGAGCGATTTGAGGCGGATATGTAAGTGGCGCGCAAACGTGAGCGGACACGAGAGATCAGACGATCGTAAACTGACGAACGTATTACACCGTCTTGAGATTCTCTCTTAATAAAGAAGAAGTCTTGTGATTACTTGAGTGTCGAACCTACCTACGTACACAACAATTGTAACTCTGCGAATTGACCGACAAATGTATTAGACACTGAAGATGGTCTCATAAACGACCGAAACATCTGTAGATTTATTAACTATAATATATAACTATTAACACTGACACCTTGTTATGACTCTACGCTCTTAATATTTTAATTGATTTTTAATCCTTTGAGCCTTGTTTTTATATAAACTTTTCTTTTATAACTAATAATACGTTATATTTACTTCTCAAGCTAAAGAACATTAATATGATATATTGAAACCCTCGAAAATTTACTTGTCATCTCTTGAATCAGAGTTTTCTCTTTTTTTATTGCAATACTTGTTTGAGTCTAGGATCCGACCGCGTGATTTATACGTTCATCTGTTATTTTATTGAAATGCGATTTTAATGGAAGATTACATATCAGGTCATACATCGCGGTCAGTGTGCCTAGCAAAATCTTGCCGCAAGTACCCTCAATTACCCATACAGCACAAAATATTTTTAAAATATTTTTTAGGACGATTAAAATAATTCACAAAAATATTTTTAGAATGTTTCTATGTCCGCCAGATCATATTAGAAAAATATTTTTAAAAATATTTTTATAAGATTGCAAATAAATATCTATATTCAATAATATTTGTAAAATCTTTTAGAAATATTACTTCAAAAAATAAAATATGTTTAACCCAATGAGCAATAATTGTGTGTTTTATGTTTAAAAGATTTTTTTAATATTTATAAAATATAGGTACATCTTGATATTTGAAAAATATACATATCTTGTGAATGTCATGATTTTGCTTCGCCAGAGACCTGCTTATATTAGCCCTCAACTGAAATTTACTTACGAGTTAGTCTTACTAGAGATCCTCAAGTAAGAGATTGGACACCGTCGACCGTCCGCCATATTGTTCAGGACACCTATGACGCGCTTTCCAAAAATGTTTAAATCAATTTAGTATCTATATAGGTTATTAACGTACAGAAAATAAATTTAATTAAAAATTCATATATGTTTATATTAATAGTTTAAAGAAAATCTGATTTTTGGAAAAATTTAAAAATAAACACGTCATAATGGTGTGTTTAAACAGTAGCGCGGAATATATAACCACTATCAAAGTTCTTTATCCTCCTATTTATATTTTTAAATTACAAAAATTTCATACATAATAATAATACAATGTTCGTATCCGACGTAGAAACAAAATAAGCAATTTAACAAATTTGTATACATATAATTCTAATAAATAAATAAATATCTAAAATCAATAAAAAAATTTATTATTTAATACATGTGTGCATAGCTACACTTTTACTTGCAAAAGTATTATTATTCACATATTTATCAGGTGATATTACAGACATTTGTTTTAATCTTACTCCAATAAAATACCGTATATTTTTTTGTTTTGAAGAATGACAATTTGGTATATCATATGTTAGATTATTACAGATATCAGTATAAAATTTTCTTAAATCAATACATTTGTCATGAACTATATTAAAATAAAATCTAAATATTTTTTCAATATTTAAAATAAAATAAAATGTTTTCTCATCAATAAAAAATAAGGTGTCATTTTTTAAACAACGTATACGCGTTAATGCAGCATATGGATATGTAGTTGCAATTGTACTACTTATTGCACTAATGCAATTATCACAAATATTATATCTCTTTTTTATTTTATATAAATTACGTACCCTCCTAAGTAATATAAACAGTTTAGACTTATATTATTAAAAATTATAGCCTGGTTATCACAAATATCACTTTTCTTCGTTTGTACTATATTATTATATTTAACAAATTCTCTTTGGTTTTGTCTTTTTTTAATTGTTGTCTTTTTGCAACAATATCCAAAAATTCTGAAAAGAATTCTCTATCATCAAAGTCATAACTACTATTTTCGGAATTTTTCATATATTGTAAAATTGTTATTAATTTTAAATCATTTTTAAATTGTATAGCATTTGGAATTACGTGCTTCATTCGGATAATTAAAAATAAATTTTCGAGGCAATCCTGCATAAATCTTCCTAATAAAACAAATTTGAAAGCTTCTTTTTCTAATAAATAGGTACTTAATTCTATAGCAGATTTTGTGGAAATAATTATTTTCTTTTTAAAAGGTTTCCATGCCTCTGATTTGCCAACTTTTATTTTTGAAATTACGTCATGTAAAAAGTTTATTGTTTCTTCAAATTTAGTCATATTTAATTTATCTAAAGCTAATCTTGGAGTTCTTGATGACATTATCTTAAACCATTTTGATATGAAACCAATGAACCATGCAGAAACGTCATTATTATATTTATATTTCCTCGTAGTTGTCCTGAACAATATGGCAGATCAAAGCACCAATCAAAAGTTGTCTAAACGGTGTACAATCATAGAGATATAAGAATTCTTATATCTCTATGTGTACAATCTCTTACTTGAGGATCTCTAAGGACTCTAAGTCTTTACCATTACCATGCGCCGCCTAGCGGCGTTGTTCCAAACTAACACGGAAAGATGCGCTGCCATGCACCTTTAATTAAGAATATTTCATAATATTTCAAAAATATTTGAAAAAAGATTATAGAATCAATAATAAATTTATAATATTTTTAAATATTTTGGAACAAGATTATAAAACAATAAATATGTAGATTTAAATTAGTATTTCAAAAATGTATTTCAAATATTTAAGAAAATATTGTCTGGGTGATAAAGAAGAACATTTTTATAAATATTTTTAAAAGATTCTTAAAATATTCTTAAAAATGTTATCACAAAAGGTTTTTTAACTTTTTAAAAATATTCCTAAAACTATTTTAAAATATTTCTTGCAATATTTTTATATAAATATTCATAAATATTTTTTGAAAACATTTTGTGCTGTATGGATAGAGCTGTTTCAATTAAATTTTTTTAAACAACTTTGTTCATTTGTTTGCAAAGTAAATGAAACGTCATCTGAAAAGATCTAAAAACTTGAAAAAAATAGGTTGCCAGCAGTCTGTGGCAACCTCCTGGCAGCCAAGTGCAAAAAGATCCTTTTTCGTTAATTATTATCAACGTTCATCGTGTATCGAGACAATTTTTTATGCAAATTGAAGTTAAATTTTTCCTCTACACGATGGAATATGGTTGCCTGCGTAAAAGCTGCCGCAACTGGTGGTTGCCAGCATTTGAATAACCCGCTTTCGCCTGCGCGAGCTCGCAATACGGGCTCGCTTGCTGATTGGCTGACTGCGGGCCATCAATCAAAACCGAGAGTGTTGGGCTCGCAGGAGTGTTGGATCCGCAGCTGACAAAAATGTATATATAGAATTCTGAACTCGAATGTATACACAAGAGAGAGACACAGAGGTTACTTCGTTTATGTGTGCGTCAATAGTGCTCAACCAGGTTGACAGTAGACGTGAACATTTTTCAACATTTTACGAGTTAAATTGTTGTTTTTGAAAAATAGACAAGTGTTTTCTGTGCGACACTGATGGAGCAGTGCTTGCATTTAACAATGTATCTTTCGAAAAGTGCTTTTTAATGTTAAGGAAGACCGGGGCTAGTTGGTACATGGAGCAGAGGCATGTTTACATTAGGTACACGGCAATTATTGCAAAAGTGACAAAAGATAATATTGCATAAAAAATATAGTATTTTTGCAAAAACATTGCGATAATATTTCAATTAATTATTTTAGGCTGAGTAGCGTATTTTTACAAACAGAAAATATTTTTAGTTTTGTATAGCCAAAAGTAAAATAAACCAGTGATGTATTGAATGTTATATATTTATAAATCTGGTCATATCATAACTCTAACTGTGTCTTTAAAATCTTTATTTTAAACGTAATAACTTCCAGTTATGTTAATGTCTTAAAACATTTTTTTGTTTAAACAATAATCAAAATATCTAAATATGGCAGGTCGGGGCTGGTTGTGACGGGTCAGGTTGCTACTGCTGGTCTACTTATAATTTCGACCAACTCCGTCGATGTAACACATTATTTCAGCATAACAGCGGCAGATATTTTAATCTTATGTAAGATTTCACCGTTAACGTCTCTTATTACGTATCAAAACCAGTCAATACACAGCATCAGTTAAATTATATTCATATAATAATTTTGCACTTAACAATGTAAGTGTAATATAACACATATTGTTACATGTTGTTATTTTTCTTTATTAAATATATTATACTTTGAAAACTGGATCTTTCACAACTTAATCCAGTACTGTAACAACCAGCCCTATCCGACTCGCGATTTTGCCTGTCCATTTAATGACTAAAAAGTTGTAGATGGCTTCACGATCGAGTTGGCCGGTACGACCGAGCGGACCGAGCCAACCGAGTCGACCGAAGCGAAGTAAACAGACGGGCCCGCGGACCGATTCCGTAACTTTTAAGGATGGTGTCGTTATATGTTATTGCAGACATATTTTAATTGAATAAAAGAAAGTTCTATTTAGTAATAAAAAAAAGACTTGATTCTATTTTATTATAATTTTTTGTTGAAAAAAATAAAATTATAAAGTAATAAAGAAATATATAAAATAAAATAATAAAATAGTATTGTTGTGTGATATTAGTGTATAATTATTTGTTCATTTTTAATAATAATGACAAAAAATGTATTTATGTAATATAAAAGAAATAAATGCAAATAAATATTATAAATCATTTTTATTTTTTAAATGATTTTTTATGTAATACAATGTTTTGACATTTTTTTTCATATGCTGGTTATCTTTTTTATTATTATTTAATTCACGACAGTATCGTGACAATCTTATTTGTAAGTAATAAAGAATAATGTAAGAAATTACATCTACTTTATGAATCTCGCAAGAGAAAGTTAATATGTCCGATTCAATAACATCATTTATTACAGCATCTGCTACGTTTAACTGAGAGCAGTGTTTCATAAATACTAGGTGCGCAACTAAGTTTCCGGGTTTCACACATAGATGGCACCAATAACACATGTACTCGATTTAAATGTTTGAAGTTGTCTGAAGTTATAGCTTGGACATCTGTTAACAATAACCAGTCGTTATACCAATACATATCGCAACGCAAAAATATTTTTTCTAACAATGGAGATGTCGAATTTTGTGCCAAATAAACAGCATTTGCGGGAAGCTTTGCTTTTCTGTTTTAACGGTGATCTATGTCCCTCTTGTGAATGAAACCAGTCTCCACTTCCTTGACGATGTAATTTCTCTTTCCACGTTTCTCCAGGACAGTTCCGACTATCCATTTTGGACCCGCAGCTCTATAATTCCTCAACCTCACTCTAGCACCGAAGATCAGAGTACGGATCGTTGGCAAACTCGATGATTGGCCGCTCACCTCTTCTGTATCTTCCCCGGATGGTCTTATTTTGTCCAGAACCGTACGTAACTTCCGTCCGAACATCCCTTCGGCCGGACTCTTCCCCGTCGGAGTAGTAGAAGTCGTATGCTACTTGAATAGTAGTCGAGCCAGTTTCAAGTCCCAATCGCCTTCCGTCAGTTTTTTTTAGCAAGTTTTTCGTTGTTTGCACCATACGCTCCGCCTGGCCGTTTGCTTGCGGATTGTACGGAGCTATGTGAAGGTAGTTGATTCCATTTTTTTTGTAGAAGTCCTTGATTTCTTCCGATGAGAACACAGTTCCGTTGTCCGATACAATTGTATCTGGTATCCCGAACGTTGCGAAAATTCTCCGCATTTTCTTTATTACTGTTGCCGTGTTCGTAGAGGGCATTTTCCTCACTTCCAACCACTTAGTGGTGGCGTCCACCATTATGAAGAAATGTTTTCCCTCTATCGGCCCCGCGAAATCCACGTACACACGGCTCCATGGATCCTTCGGCGCAATCCAAGGTACTGTAGGCGTTTTCCTCGGTGCCGCCAAAGTTCATGCATTGCTCGCAATTTTTAATGATATTTCAGATATTTCAACACACGCGGTTGCAAATCCGCGTTGCAAATCCGCTGGAATGACGACCCGGCTCCCCCATAGTAGACATTTTTTGTACATAGATAGCCCTTGACGCTTTGACCAGAATGTTTTGTACCCGTCAGGAACTTTCGCCGGCCAACCTTCTCTCAACCAATGCATATAACTCGACTGAGCGTTTAATCTTTTCCCGTCGCCTCGACAATTTCTTCAGTAGAAATCACAGTGTCCGACGTATTCTCGATCATGAGGACCTCCGTAAAATTCTCTTCGTCCTCTTCTACGGTCTCCTCCTGATGCAAACGCGACAAAAAATCGGCGTTGCCGTGTTGCTTCCCCGGACGGTACTGCAGATCGTACTTATACGCTTCTAGAATTCTCGAGTATCTGCTCAGTTTCGGCAAAATTATTTCCGGAGTCGGTCGATCCGGAGCAAAAATACCCAGTAAAGGTTTGTGATCCGTGTAGAGTGTGAATTTTCTTCCGTCGAGATACTGATGGAAATGGCGTACCGCGTCCACCAGCGCCAAAGCCTCCCGGTCTAATTGCGAATATCTTTTTTGCGTCCTCGACAAAGACTTCGATGCATACGCCACCGGATGCTCGATGCCGTCCTCCCCGACGTTCGAGAGTACTGCCCCGATTCCCGTCGGAGAAGCGTCGGCCGAAACGACAATCTGCTTCTCGCCGTCATAGTGGCAAAGCACCGGTGCCGACGTCAACCGCTTCTTCAGCAGTGCGATGGCTTTCCTGTGTGTATCGGTCCAGATCCATTCCGATTCGTCGTCCAGAAGGCGATGTAGTGGCTCGGCGATTACCGCTCTGTCTTTTATGCATCTTGCATAAAAATTGATCCCGCCGAGAAAAACTTGTAAATCTCTCACACACTTTGGTTCTGGCATCTTGTTGATCGCGTCGAGCTTCGATTTCAACGGCTGTATCACTTTACTCGAGATTTGGTACCAGAAACTCCATCGTGCGAACTCCGAAGATGCATTTTTCTTTGTTGACCCGCAGATTCGCTTCTTCCAGTCTCCTCAATACTTTCTCCAAACGTTCGTCGTGTTCTGCCTTCGAACTTCCTTGAATTTTGATGTTGTCCAGGTAAATTAGTATCCCCGGAATTCCCTGAAGCCGGGACACCATAAATTTTTGGAATATTCTTGGCGCAATGTTGAGACCGTCTAATAGCATGTTTACGTTGTATAGACCCTGCGTTGTGCTGATAGTAAGGCTTTTATCCACCCGGAGTTGTTTGTAAGCATTTTTTAAGTCCACTTGCGAGAAAATTATCCCGCCATTGAGTGATGCCATCGCTTCTTCCACCGTCGGAATTGGGTACTCCGATTCACGGATGAACGGATTCACCGTCACTTTGTAGTCTCCCACGATGCGAATTGTCCCATTTGATTTTCGTACGAACAACGCCGGTGTAGCCCAGTCCGACTGATCTACGGGTGTGAGCATACCTTGGGCCACCATCTCGTCTAAGGCCTCGTTCACCGGTTCCATTAGTCCGTAAGCTACTTTCCGAGCCTTGAAAAATTTCGGAGTATGTTCCGACTTTAACTCGATGTGGATTGGCGTTCCAGCGTGTCCGTTCAAATTTTTATTTAATAAACCAGGAAATTTCCCTAGTATATCCTGGTAATCGACGTCCTCGCCGATTGTTTGAATTCCTGTGAGACGGATATCGAACGCGTCGAACCAGTTCGCCCCGAATAAGTTCGGTCCGCAGTCCTCTGCAGTTACGATTATCGGCAGTGTTTTCGAAACCCCCTTGTATTCGACCTTCACGTTCGCTACGCCCAGTGTTTTGATGGGTCTCTTCCCCCACGCCCGCAGATTTGGAATTCTCGAGCTCCACGATGGTTTTTCTGTGGCCCATACTCTCTGGAACGAGTGATTTATTAATGATTCATCTGCTCCGTTATCCACTTCCATTTCTACTGCAATCGAATTTAATTTTAGCCGAATTTTGTATTTCAATTCGGTCGAGTGAACGTCGGAGTTGTTGTTTTGTAACGTATACACCGTTACATCGTCGGAATCGGAGTCTGGGTCAACTCGATGAGTCGCTACGGGTTTTTTTGTTTGTTTATTTACCTTTTTCTTGGTCAAACAAGCATTTTTGGTATGCCCAGTCTTTTTGCAAAAGTTACAGGTAACATCCTTGTAAAAACATTTATCTGGAACGTGATTACTTTTTCCGCAGCGAAAGCAAGGCTTTTGATCCTTATCCTCACCCCTTGCTGATTTTTTCTTTAACTTTTGCCGATTTTTCAAATCCATTTTCTTTACATTCGAAGAGTCACCCTTTTTAAGCATCTTCTGGAGAATCTCGGTTCCCTCGATGCTGCCACCGATCTCGATAGCCCGCTTCAATGTTAGGCCGATTTTGTTGTCCTTCGTGAGAGTTTCTTCGTGTCTTCGACAAAGGTATCGCTGCAGTTTTTCATTTCGAATCCCCGCAACGAATCGGTCTCGTAACATCATGTCTGTCGGAAGTTTTTCGTTCGCGCCACCGAATTTACAGTCTTGCGCGAGCTTTCTTAGCTCACGCTCAAAATCGCGCAACGATTCACCTTGCCGCTGGTCTCGTTTCTGAAAACGCACTCGAGCTAACAATTCGTTTACTTGCAAAAATAGGCGTTACACTTTCCTATTATTAGTTCGTACGTCACTGAACTCGGCGAATCCGGCGCGATAAGATTTTTTATGGTCTCATATGTACGCGCGCCTACCGCCGTAAGTAAAGTGCACCGTTTTCCGCTGTCTGTTGTTATTCTATTAGCCTCAGTGAAAAACTCAAATCTTTCTATGTAACTAGTCCAATTCTCTTTACTCGCGTCAAATTTAGATAATTTTTCGATGGTAGCCATGTTCTGAAAATTTTCTGTTTGAGCACTTCCGGCGAGGTTTTGTCGACTGGAAAGTCCCGAAAATTCACCTTCTGAATTTTTTTCGGTCGATTTTTCGTCTTCACTATCACTTTCACTTTTCGTGGAGAAAGCTGCTAAGCGTTTTTTCTGCTCACTCTCGTCGTCCGAGAGCGACATGCGTGCTCGTTAGCGGAGCACCGGCGAGCACGTGGCGTATTTTTCACCGGGTTTATCCGCACGTTTCACAGAAGTTAATCACTGAATTGAGTTCGCTCGAATCCTCGTCGCCACTGTTGTATAGTTATGTGAGGCGTTGGTCGAATAAATACTCGCGGTATACGCCTTAACAACCTTTAATAATATATATGGTACAGTCCGAGTGCGGCACGAGAGTCGCCGCGAGACAGCTAAGAGAACGCGGAAGCCGTGCTCCGAATTGGATCGCGTAGGCATTACGTCATCGAACGCGATCGGCTCGAGCGGCCGTTAGGTGCTGCCCTCGGCCCGCTTGCTCTCGGCCGATATGCGACAAGTATTAAATAATAATTTTGTTTTTTCTTTGGGTTTTTTGTACAAAGACTTAATTTCGTTGAGCGAAATCAATGGCGATTTTACTTATTTTTCTATCATGCAATTTCCATATTTCGGCGGAGAAAGAACAGAATAGGAACGCAAAATTTTATAAATTTGTAGAAATGTCGGTGTTGCAGGATGATCATTAGATCCTGCTTGACGAACGCAACCAAAAAATCGCTGTAAGTTATAAAAATATATAAATTGTTATCCAAACACGATTTCTCTACATACATGTGCCTTTTACGGAAAATATGAAAATATAAATTAATCATTGAAGCAAATAAAACACATGTATAAAATAACTACGATTAGTTAATGAGATTTTCATGTCAAAAGATCATATCAACTATTTAAAAATGTTTTTCATGATAGAATTAATTCCTTGTATGAAAC
Organism: Temnothorax longispinosus; assembly: GCF_030848805.1. Lineage (NCBI taxonomy): Eukaryota > Metazoa > Arthropoda > Insecta > Hymenoptera > Formicidae > Temnothorax > Temnothorax longispinosus. The sequence continues at coordinate 10,033,956 of NC_092368.1, forward strand.
AAACCTCGAGAGCATCTTGATTTATGTTTCCTGACAAAATACAAGGAAAATTGAATTTATTTGTTAAATAATGTGTAATATCTATCCATTTTGATATTGTCTTCTATTTAAAGAATCAAACATGAAATTTATCCACTCACAGAACTCTGAAGTGGCAGTACTATCTTTCAAATCACTATGATGTAAGCTATAATAGCGTAATCCTTTTGCAATGGAATTGCTGAAAATCTGGAATAATAAATATGTTGTACTGAAAGTAAAATTTTGTAATTACTATCGCACAAAACATTGATATTACTTGCACAGCTAAACGAACTCGCATTTTTGATGAATTTTTAAGTTTCAAATGATGTTTCGTTATCTTGGGACAAATAGGAATTGGCATACCATGATCGATTTCATATAATTTTTCAAAATGTTTCCAAGAAATTAAAGGTCCTTCTGGTTTTATCTGTAATGTTAATAGATAAAGTAAGATAATATTTAAATAAAATTATACATAAAATATTAATAATTATAAAAAACAGTACTAGTTATACAATTATAAAATATTGATTTGCTTTTTACAAATAAGAATAAATTTTTAAAATAATTATTTTATGGTATGTAATATATATGCACTCACGTACTTTTAGATTTTTATCGTATAATCGGTTTTGAATTGTTTTTATAAGATGTGGTGTGTCAGAAAATACAAAAACTTTTCTCGATGAGTCAATTACATGCGGAAACCAACTTTTTAATTCACTTTTTTTCCCTGAAACGCCCATTACACTCCAAAATGTTCTATTTGTAGCTGCACCATCAGTGACAACACCGTGAAGTTTAGCCCCAAAATTTTCTAATAAAATTATAGCTTTGACGATAAGTTCTGCTAATACTGTTCCTTGAGTTGGTCCTCGTGAAGCAAACACACAGATAGGTTGTGCCGCATGTAACGCATCTAATGGCTGATACATAAATACAAGTCCATGGTTTGCTTTATCATTAAAACTTTCAGCCTTTAAGTCATCACTTCCAAAATCGACTAAACCGCTAAAAGTTAAATTTTTAGATTTTACTTGTATACTTTCACGTGTGGCCATTTCATCTATCAATAATATTCCATGCAAATACATTATTGAAAAGATTAAGATATATTTAAAAATGCATTTATTATAATAATTATACCTGCGTATAGTACTTGGAGAAGGCAGTGGCAATATTTTATTTTTTAAAATAAAGTCGTATCCTTTTGGAGACTTCATATGAAAAAGTAAACACAATAAAATCCATTGATCAGAATAACGCCTGCCTTTAGCACTCTTTTTTTGATGAACATGATAATATTTCTTTCAGAGCTTTTTGTTGATAGATCGGAATATTTTTTCCTGCCATTGCATCTTCTAACATTTTTTCAGTTTTTGTATTTAAATTTCCTTGTATGTTTTCAATTTGTCCTTGTAGTTTTTTAATAGTACATATTTTACGATTTTTACACTTTATTATATTATATTTCTGTTTTCTAATATTATCGATCACATTTTTCTTTGTTGGAGATAAGTCATCTACTCTAATTCGTTTTACTTCATTTCCTTTATCATTTAAACGCTTTCTCTTCCTGTCTAAAATATAGCTTAAACTTTTACAAAAGTTACATTGAGTTAAATTTTCTAATAGTATAAGACATTTTTTATGTCTTAATGTATTATTGCTCTCTTTTAATGCAACATTGGTATAGTCAGTTTCATACTTCATTGTGTAAGCTTCGCACATGTTAAAGGTCTCGACTATCTTAATTAAATCTTCTAACATGTTTAATGATGACAATAACTCGTTACTTATACCAAATATGTTTAAATTAATAGGCTTTCCTAAAGCTTTTACTTGTATTTTCATGTCTTCAGTTATCCAAATTTCTTTTATGCAAATTGGCTGATTTTCTGTTTCAAGAGTTTTACACATCATTTTACTTAATATTATGACACAGGCATTTTTCAACGGTAATATATTTCTAGTCCAGCCAATTAGAAGATAAAGCTTATCATTGCATTTCAACTCATTAAATGTTAGAATATCTAACTTTTCTTTCCCTTTGATATTATTATTATTTATTGGAAAAGATTCACTTTCTGTGTTATCTATCACATTATTTTTATCTATCACATCATTTGTATCAAATTCTGTCCAAGGAAATAGCGTAGGTACCGCACCTTCCTTAACGTACGGTCTCTTTAATAGAATCTACGATCAGTATTAATTTTACTTACACAAATCGGTATTAATTACTCCTCAATTACGTTGTATTATTTAGTTAAATTTTTACAATAATGCAACAATATTCATAATCACACAATTATTTAACATTTTATGCAATATACAAAAATTAAATTCTTAGAAATAATACGTAATATATTTAAAACTATTTTTTATAACCTACCTCTTGAATAATTTCACCATCTTTATTGTGAAATGTTTTTTTCCAAACAATATCATTTTCAACGAAATGTTTTTCACAAAAACAATGTAAAGAATTTAAAATTATATCACTCCTTTGCGATTCCTTGGCTTTATCATTATTTTTCGGCACGCGAAAAAAGTGCACTTTTTCGGGGTTACTTTTGTATCCCGATGTGCAACCAATTACTATGTATTTCATTTTTTATAGTCTATGCAATTCATGCAATATAAAATAAATTTTTTTTATTAATTCTGTGAGACAGAAAAAACTAACCTTAACGTATACGTAACTTTGATAACATTATACAAATTAATAAATAAAAAATTATATGATCTACATATGTATGTATATGCATATAAAGTTTTAATAAACATACCACGCTTGCACATACGTAAGTATATTTCCTTCAGACCCGTCAGACCAGACCGAACAGATATCCTGAGTCTTCTTCTTCTTCGTTTATTAAATTGACTCCTGCCGCTTTTCAGCGGACAAAACGGCCAGGATTGCCACTGTTTATCCTTTTCTAAAAAAGAGATGTGAAGTTTATTGTTGTCGCTTTTCCGCGATGCCGATTGGTTTTCTTGCTGCGCTTACTTCATTTGCAGCTGTCATTGTATATTTTGACAGTTGTGTATAATAGGGTTAATAGTGTAATGTTAAAGATAAATAGCGCGCGAGTAGCGCGCGTCTGTAGTGTCTAGTTTAACAAAGTCTGGGTGGAATTCACTGATAGTCAGAGTGGAAATTACTCAACGGACTCAACGCGAGTCGGCGAGTGCGTAATAACGTATACCTAACCTGATTCTTATTTCTATATATATTGTTGCGTGCGCGCCGCCCGGTATACTTCTCTGACTCCGAGCTGAAGCGTGCAACGGGCCGACTTCCGTCAAGATGCGAATCGCCCTTAGTAACGCCTGTTTAGAAATATTGATTTCCCGATGTTCAATTAAATATTGATTTTCTACGAGATGTTGTATATACCTGATGTTGAGATTTAGCTGGGATACCGTCACGTTCGGACGTGTCATCCCGAGCTCTCTGTATTATCGAGCCATTTATTAAAAAAGTTCCTTTCGGTATTAACAACGAGTCTTTCTTTATTTCTGTGAGAGTGACGGAGTGCGCGCCGCGAGTGCTTGTGAGAAAGTGAGAGACCCGGCGAGCGCAACAATATCAACAGGCCAACTGTATAGTAGCGCCACCTGTGAATTTTCTAGTCATTACGTGGACACCGTAATGTAAGGCAACATAGGAGAGTCGGATAGAGCTGGTAACAACTTACCCCGTGTATGGGGCGGGTTGTTACAAATGTCGCTGCCTTATAATTGTTATTGGTGCAACAAAATTAATTATACTATTTAGTTAAAAAAATAATTTTTGTGTTGTATAGAAATGTGGCTATTGAAAAATTCTTTATATAACACGTGCGTGGAAAGTGGCCCGTTATGCGCGCGCCATCTGTGCGACAAATAGTTAATTCCGCACCGTTTCGAGCGGAAAATCTCTCGTGTGTGGAATTGGCCATCCGTTGCACAGAGCACGCGCGCGCAATGGGCCACTTTCCACGCACTTTGTAATATAAAATAAAGTGTGTAACACGGACGGGTTGAGAATTGGACACGCGTTCGGGTGATCGTACTCGCCTTCTGCTCGTGCGTCCACTCCGCACCCGTGTCCAATTCTCAACTTCCCGCACTTGTTACACAAATAACTATTTGCAGCTTGTATTCCATTTATTAGTTACGTGTAAAGAAATCTTAAAAAAAAAAGTGTACCAACTAGCCCTGGTCTCCCTTACTGTTCGTAGTAAAAAAGATTTCAAATATGGCGGCATTCAGCTGACAATCGAATCAATACAAAATTACGGCTACCATTTATCGTACTACAAAAAATTGCAGTTTTGAAGCAAAAGTATAAGACGGAATTCGACAATTTCTGCAGAACACAAACTGTAAGTAAAATTTCTTGTCCAAAATAAGGATAAGTAACATAAAATTTCCCGGACTCAGCATGATGCATATTCACAGGCATCAAAACTCTCATTGGCTTCCGATCGGCAAAGCGCACATACCACGTGAAATAACCTTGTACGTATACAAATCAGCGTTTTTTGCAATTAATTTGAATTTAGAAAAGAACGAAAAAAATATTACTTGAATTTTTTTCTCAAAATTACTTGAAAAGAATCGAGAAAAGTACTTTATGTGCGCTTTGCCGATTGGAAATCAATGGGAGTCTCGGTGCCTGTAAATATGCATCATGCTGAGTCCAAGAAATTTCATGTTGCTTATCCTCATTTTGAACAAGAAAGTACCCTGCACCATTCTTAGGGAAAAATGTCTTTCTGCGGATTTGACTAATTTTTGGATATGTTGTAGTTCTCGTCATTCTGAACAAATGTCTCAATGGGCACAACTTGATCCTATGAGCCATTTTCGCGCTATAAGCCCTTGAAGGTCCAGATTTGACATGTTAGGTATAGGCTTTTTGACTTGATATATGTGACCCTCGGTCTAGTGCGTGCGTGCGTGCGTGCGTGCGTGTGTGTGTGTCACAGCAGAGATAAAGACCCTACGGTTCGTCACTCCCGTAGCATTTTTTGACTCCAAACCCTCTCTGCTGTGTGTGTGGGGAGGGGTGTTGATCAATAACACTATTACTCATTAATGAGTATTAGATTGTTTGGATTTTGATTTAGTAGTCTCTGACCAGCATCTAATACGGATTGAAGTAAAGATGCCTCAGGGTACCGTATATTTGGTTGGGTGTCTTCCGTAGCCTAGAAACCAGATTACGCTTGCTACGTGTGCACAGCATCCAACAGTTTTTGCTTCGGATTGGCAAGTACAGTAATATCCAAGAATATCGTCTGTATCAATATTATAGTTTTCAAGAGAGTTATACGCTATTCATAATTGATGAGTTGTCGCATCCCGGAAACGTGTATTCTGTCTCACTCTCAAGAAACCACGTTCATTAGTGAGCATATCTACATGGAATTTTTTGTTTTCTCGCTGAAGCCTATCTTGGATATATCCAGCTGCAAGTTGTACCTGATATGTTCCGAAGATCAAGTCTCTAAGATAATCTATGTCAAGGCGCGGAAAATCGTAAATCTGGTTGTAGTGAAAGTAAATCCATTTTGCATTTCTCGTATGAAAATTTTCCACTTCTACTCGAATCTGCAACGTTTGGCTCCTAGAATTTACTTAATAATTGTTGGGCTAGTTAGACATTAGCACCTTTCATGTGTATCAAACGATGATACCTATTTATAATTGTTCCTGTTATGCGGAAGAAATTACCGAGATTCGTGATATGCGGCATAATAACGGTTTGTGCGAAGAACTTGAAGATACTTTTTATATGGCTGTTTCTAGCTTTAATTAGTCACCTAGTTTTGATAACTAAACGTGATTTGTTCGCTTGTTCAGTAGAAAATTGACGTTGTCCAGGCTCGAGAATAGATGGCATTTTCACGTGAATTCCCAACGTTTCGAGCATAGATATAGCATCTCGGTATCTGCGATCAACTACAAAAATGTCTCCATCTTGAAACCATGCTCTCATTGCATCACCATCTCTAGCATACTCATTTCGGAGCATTTCCGCATCATTATTTCTTGCGACCTTTATGACGACAATAAAATTGTCTCAAGATACGGCAGTTACTGCTCTTACCCAAGGAGAACAGAAAAATCAAAATAATGTCAAAATGATATCAAAATCCCACACAGCACAAAATATTTTCAAAAAATATTTCTGAATATTTTTATAAAAATATTGCAGGAAATACTTTAAAATTGTTTTAGGAATATTTTAAAATAGTTAAAAAACATTTTGTGATAACATTTTCAAGAATATTTTAAGTCTTTTAAAAATATTTATAAAAATGTTCTTTTTTATCACCCAGACAATATTTTCTTAAATATTTAAAATATATTTTTGAAATATTAATTTATATCTACATATTTATTGTTTTATAATCTTGTTCCAAAATACTTAAAAATATTTTAAATTTATTATTGGTTCTATTATCTTTTTTCAAAAATTTTTGGAATATTATGAAATATTCTTTTTTCCGGAATATGCGAGAAGCGTCGCGCCGCGGTAGTCCCTCTCCCCGTCGAGCCGCATGGCTCGTCGCCCCACGTGCGAATTCCCCTCCCACAGCGTCTGTAAAACAGCGGGAGTGATAGAAATTTCGACAGGTACGGAGCTCTCGAGTCGAGTCGGCAATTAACGACGGAACGAAACGGTTCTAATTCGTGCCTATCCCAGTTTGTCTTTTCGATCTGAATCCGAGCGAGAGAAAATCGACACCGCTTAGACCGCAATCGAGTCAACTATAAAGTGTGCTGCATTCGAGTGTCTTGTCGCATTCTACTAAACGAACGGGCGCTCCGATTCCGCTGCGCGAGTGTCTGTCTCGCGGAGCTCCGCCAACCGACTCGCCGAAAGAGCGTAACGTGTCGACCGATACCGAAGATAGCAGGTGCAGTGCGCGCCTCTGCTTGTAATCGACGTCTCCCTGGTCTCCAATCGACTCAAACTACCGCTCGCCTCAGCCTAACGTGAATAAATTTTATACGTTGAACAATCAGCAAGAAGTCGTTAATTCAAACCGTGACCTTTGCCTTGATGATCGAACCTTCTGACAAGGTTGATACACAGCGTCCGTAGTTCATCCACAAACATTCTTAATTAAAAAATGTATGGTAGCGCATCTTTCCGTGCTAGTTTGAAACGACGCCGCTGGGCGGCGCATAATGGTAAGACTAACTCGTAAGTAAATTTCAGTTGAAGACTAATATAAGGTCTCTGGCAAAGCAAAATCATGACATTCGCAAAATATATATATTTTTCAAATATCAAGATGTACCTATATTTTACAGATGTTAAAAAAATATTTTAAACATGAAACACACAATTATTGCTGATTGGGTTAAACATATTTTATTTTTTAAAGTAATATTTCTAAAAAAGTTTACAAATATTATTGAATATATTTATTTGCAATT
>NC_092368.1:10041922-10176558 GCF_030848805.1 Temnothorax longispinosus
CTGTGACCTTTGCCTTGACGATCGAACCTTTTGACAAGGTTGACACAGCGTCCGTGGTTCATCCACAAACATATTTTGGTCCTTCGAGCCGGATTGACGTCAAGGAGAACGGAACTTAGCGACCTTCACGCTCTCTAATTACCATGTCATCGTGTGAAAAACTTCTCGCTTTACAAACTCAGCTGATGGGTCAAGTATTGAGAGCACTGCCCAATTATAAGAAACTCGGGCAAGCAAAGATGACGGAAGCAGTGACTCGACAGCGACTCGCCGGTCTCAAAGAAACATTCGCTAAATGTCAGGAGCTCGATGGAAAACTCGTCCTCTATGCCGACAATAACTAAAAGGTTCCAACTCCTACTTTCAAAACAATCTTTTCGTCAATTGCGAGGATGTCTACAACGAGACTGCGGACTTCATGGCCGAGGTACTGGCCACTTTCGAACCACAGGCGCCCCATTACTCAACGATCAACGTAAGCAATATGTCTAATACGTTCCGTCCGTCCTCTTATTTACCACGGATCAACTTACCAACGTTCGACGGCAGCTTCGACAAATGGGAAAGTTTTCGCGATCGCTTCACGTCCATAATTCGCAACGATCATACTGTCAAATGTCGACCGCATGCACTATCTATGTTCGTGCGTCAAGGGCGATGCAAGTAACGTGTTGTCTCATCTCGCGATAACCGATACAAATTTGTGGTCGCGTGGAATATTTGCACTCGCGTTACGACAATAAGCGTCGTCTCATTACCGAGCATCTACAATCGTTGCTCCAGCTGCCGACGCTTGTCAACAAGACTTCCAAAGACCTTTGTAACCTCCGCGATCAGACGAACGCCGCGATACAAGCTTTACAGAATTTAGGGCGCCCGGTAGAACATTGGGATGACCTATTGGTATTTCTCGTAGCGCAAAAGCTCGATAAACTATCGAGAAAGGCATGGGAACTAAAGCTCGGGGATACGGGAGAGTATCCGAAATACAAGGAACTCGATCAATTTCTCGAGTCGCGAGTTCGCGCGTTAGAGGCTATCGTGCCCGCGAACCCAAGGTTGCGGAGTCTTCCAAGCCGAAAAATAAAGTGCTCGCATCACACTCGGCATCGACCGCGACGTTATCGTGTCCTCTTTGCAGAACAAGTCATCTGTTATACCAATGTTCTACCTTTCTCAACCAAATACCGGCTCAACGTGCCGATTTCATACGAAAGGTCAAGCGTTGCTTCAATTGCCTCAGCGCAAGCATGCGGTAAAGGAATGTACGAGCTCTCGCGGTTGCAAGCAATGCAGCAAGCGACACCACACTTTGTTGCATCTCGAGGCGTCCGCCAAACAAGCTGAAACCGAACAAGTCGAGTCCGCATTTACGGTAGCGTCAATTGAAAACGTCGACAGTGAAGTCGCGTCACATATAGTCTCGAAAAACGGTGTCGCCGAATTCGCAAATTCTGCTTGCCACCGCGCGCGTCCGCGTGCATTCCTCGCAGGGCCGAACGATAACGATTCGCGCTCTCCTCGACCAAGGGTCTGCCACCTTGATTACTGAGTCGATCGCACAATGCCTGAGATTACCGAAAATTTCACGCTCCGTCTGCATCACAGGCATTGGCCATACTCAATCAATCATCCGCCACGCCGTGATCATTACTCTGACTCCCGCGTCGTGCGATGGATCCGCTTATTCGACAACCGCGCTTGTTATGAAATCGCTCACTCGGTATAAGCCGAGCCGCGTCGACTCCATGGGTGCATGGAAGCACATATCCGGACTCCAGCTCGCCGATAGCAAACCCATGAATCTCGACCCGATCAATTTACTCATTGGTGCCGATCTATTCGGTTTATTACTCTTGGAGGGAGTTCGGAGAGGTGCCGAAAATGAGCCGATTGCTCAGAATACCACGCTCGGGTGGATACTTTCCGGTCCCGTGGATTCCCCTCCTTCCTCTCCTCGTGAATCCGTGCAAATCCATCACGGAACCGTGTTCGACGACCTCTAATCCAACCTTCGTCGCTTTTGGGAGGTCGAAGACGTTCCCCGGACGACTTATGATGAGCCCCGAGGAACTCCAATGTGAAAAGCATTTCGAAACCACGCATACTCGAACGCCTGACGGACGGTATGTTGTCAGGCTCCCATTCAAGCGCGGTCCTCCTCAGTTAGGCGAATCCCACTTCGCCGCCTTTCGAGTCTCAAGCGATTAGAGCAACGGCTTGACCGCAACCGAACACGGCTTCCGAATATCACGAATTTCTTGACGAATACCTATAGGCTCGGCCATATGGCCAAGATTCCCCCGGAAGATCCCGTCGTCGACGTCGCGAAACGTACTACATTCCGCATCACGCCGTAGTAAAAGATACCAGCGAAACCACGCGTCTCCGCGTGGTCTTTAACGCATCCGCGCGCATAACAAATGGCACATCGTTAAACGATCACCTCCTGATCGGTCCAAAACTCCAGCGTGATCTCATCGCCGTGATCCTACGATGGAGGCAGTACCGATATGTCTTCACCGCTGATATAGCGAAAATGTATCGGCAAATCCTGGTCGACCCTCGCGACACAGATTATCAGCGCATTTTATGGCGCCGGTCCCCCTCAGATCCCGTAGAAGAGTATAGGATGATTACGGTCACATACGGCTGTGCCTACGCGCCCTTTACGGCCATCCGTCCCATCGAGCAGCTCGCCGCCGACGAGGGATCGTAATTCCCGCTCGCTGTGCCCGTCCTCCTTTCAGAAACGTACGTCGATGACTGTTTTCGGCGCCGACGACAGAGTTCTCGCGCGTCAAACTCGGGATCAAGTAACTGCGCTCTTAGACAAAGGCTGGTTTCGTCTCCGAAAATGGGCGAGCAATTGTCCGGAGCTCATCGCCGATCTTGATCCCTCCGATCATGGCCTCGCGAGTACCAAGTTTTCCAGAACGATGAACATTTCAAAATTCTCGGTATTGCCTGGAATCCGACTCATGATGTGTTCCAATTTAAAGTCGCTACCCAAATCCAGGAACTACAAAACGCGCCTTCTCTCAACAATCGCGAAGCTTTTCGGCTGGGTAACTCCGGTCATAATAACCGCAAAAATTTCATGCAACAGCTCTGACTCTTAAAATTAAATTGGGACGACGAGATTCCGGACAATCAGCTCCTTCCATGGGTATCTTTCCATTCAAAACTTCCGTGCTTGAATCAAGTTCACATTCCACGTTGGACAAAGCAGGGCGCGGACACCTTGCATCTCGCCTTACACGGGTTCTCCGATGCATCCACTAAAGCATACGCCGCCGCCGTATATCTTCGAACAATGCATATAGACGGCTCAGTAACTGTCTCGCTTCTTCTCGCGAAATCCAAGGTCGCTCCTCTAAAAAACAGTCACTGTTCCTCGTCTCGAATTGCTCACCTCGCATCTCCTTGCGCGGTCTTATACATTTCGTCTGATCGACTCTTGCAAATCCGACGGTCGACTGCCATTGTTGGACAGACACGACCATAGTGCGCGCATGGCTACGCAAATCTCCATCCCATTGGAAAACATTTGTCTCCATCGGGTCTCCGCAATCCAGACGTTAATCTCCGAGGTAGCGTGGCGTCACGTGCTCACCCACGACAACCCGGCCGACTGCGCGTCGCGCGGCCTCGCCCCCGATGAGATTCAGCTACATCCGTTGTGGTGGACCGGCCCATCGTGGCTGAGAAATCCCCCGGAGTCGTGGCCCGTTCGCGATCATCCAGCCGATCACGATTCCGAGGACAGTATTCCCGAGGCGCGATCTCAGAAGGCCGTGTGCGTTCTTAGCCCCTCGGAACCGTGGGATCTCGCGTCGCGGTTCTCGTCTTGGCCGAAACTCTTGCGAGTCACCGCGTACGTGCTTCGATTTGTTCGGCGGTCACGCATCCGCCCCCAGTCTCGCGACTCCGCAGGTACAAACAATCTTCGCCTCCCCCTCCTCCACGTCGACGAAATTTACGACGCAAAAACTTATTGGCTTCGAACCATGCAAAACGATACGTTTCGCGACGAAATTTCGAGTCTAAGAAACAAAACCGCGCTGCCGAAGGCCAGCCCGCTCAGACCCTTGCATCCGTATATCGACTCTGACGGCCTCCTCCGCGTAGGCGGCCGGCTACAAAAGTCTCACCTCCCAGAAGCGATGAAACATCCTATCGTCCTCCGATTCCATCCGCTTCTGTCACTCATTATCGAGCACCACCACCTCCGAAACTATACACGGGGGTCCCAACTCACTCTAGCGTCCTTACGCACGGAATTCTGGATTCTGCGCGCTCGCGCCACGGTTCGACTCATTTTACACAAGTGTGTCCGATGCGCCCGCGAAGCGGCGAAAGTGTCATCGAACTCATGGGTGAGCTACCGGATATGCGAGTCAATCGAGTCTCCCGCGCGTTCCTCCACACGGGTGTCGACTACGCGGGCCCCATCGCCACACGGACCGCTCCTGGTCGCGGTCATAAATCTAATAAGGCATACTAATGCGTTGTTTATATGCTTGACGACTAAGGCCATTCATCTCGAACTTGTCAGCGATTACACCGCGGCGACGTTCACCGCAGCATATCATCGATTTGTATCGCGTCGCGGCCTACCTAAGCACAGTATCCGATAACGGAACGACTTTCCACGGCGCCGATCGGAAATTATCCGCGGCCTATTATCAAGCCGTTCGCGAACCCAACTTCCTTAATCGCTCCGTTATTGAAAAAAACAACCTGGCATTTTCTGCCGCCGGCCGCGCCGCATTTCGGTGGTCTCTGGGAAGCCGGCGTCAAAAGTGTTAAACACACATCTAAAGCGCTGCATCGAAACGCATACACTTACGTAGGAAGAAATGACGACGATTCTCTGCCGCATTGAGGCATGCCTACAAATTCGCGACCTCTCGCCGCCGTATCTGAACAACTCGACGACTATCAAGCGTGACCCCCGGTTCATTTTTTAGTAGGAGCTTTCACTTGTGGCCGCGCCCGAGCCCAGCATGCTCGACCCTTAAACAAAAACCGACTGTCCCGGTGGCAGCTGGCTCAGCGAATAACGAAGGTTTTTGGAAGTCTTGGTCGCACGATTACTTGCATACCCTTCAGCAAAGGCCCACACGCGAAATGGCGCGCACCGTCCAGCGATTGGCCCGACAAGGTCAAAATAATACTAATGCGCAACCGCTCGCACCGCCGAGCCAATGGGAACTCGGATGCATAATCATGTGTCATCCCGGCGAAGACGGCTTAACTCGAGTCGTCACCGTCGAGTCGGTCAGAATACCCGTCGATAAAGTAAACTGTGCATGGCATCAACAACAAACGCCCCTCGATAAGTCGCCGCCATGGCGTTGCTTATTAATTGATATTGTATTTGTCTTACCCCTCATCCGTGTAAAAACTATTGATTTCGAATGTATTCTGTTCCGGAAATGCGAGAAGTCGCACCGCGGTAGTCCCTCTCCCCGTCGAGCCGCATGGCTCGTCGCCCCACGTGCGAAAAGCGTCTGTAAAACAGCGGGAGTGATAGAAATTTCGACAGGTACGGAGCTCTCGAGTCGAGTCGGCAATTAACGACGGAACGAAACGGTTCTAATTCGTGCCTATCCCAGTTTGTCTTTTCGATCTGAATCCGAGCGAGAGAAAATCGACACCGCTTAGACCGCAATCGAGTCAACTATAAGTGTGCTGCATTCGAGTGTCTTGTCGCATTCTACTAAACGAACGGGCGCTCCGATTCCGCTGCGCGAGTGTCTGTCTCGCGGAGCTCCGCCAACCGACTCGCCGAAAGAGCGTAACGTGTCGACCGATACCGAAGATAGCAGGTGCAGTGCGCGCCTCTGCTTGTAATCGACGTCTCCCTGGTCTCCAATCGACTCAAACTACCGCTCGCCTCAGCCTAACGTGAATAAATTTTATACGTTGAACAATCAGCAAGAAGTCGTTAATTCAAACCGTGACCTTTGCCTTGATGATCGAACCTTCTGACAAGGTTGATACACAGCGTCCGTAGTTCATCCACAAACATTCTTAATTAAAAAATGTATGGTAGCGCATCTTTCCGTGCTAGTTTGAAACGACGCCGCTGGGCGGCGCATAATGGTAAGACTAACTCGTAAGTAAATTTCAGTTGAAGACTAATATAAGGTCTCTGGCAAAGCAAAATCATGACATTCGCAAAATATATATATTTTTCAAATATCAAGATGTACCTATATTTTACAGATGTTAAAAAAATATTTTTAAACATGAAACACACAATTATTGCTGATTGGGTTAAACATATTTTATTTTTTTAAAGTAATATTTGTTAAAAAAGTTTACAAATATTATTGAATATATTTATTTGCATCTTATAAAAATATTTTTGAAAATATTTTTCTAACATGATCTGGCGGACATAAAAACATTTTAAAAATATTTTTTTGAATTATTTTAACCTTTATAAAAAATATTTTTAAAATATTTTAAAAATATTTTGTGCTGTTCCACACAGCACAAAATGTTTTCAAAAAATATTTCTAAATATTTCTATAAAATTATTGCAAGATATATTTTAAAATGGTTTTAGGAATATTTTAAAATAGTTACAAAATCGTTTGTGGTAACATTTTTAAGAATATTTTAAGAATTTTTTAAAAATATTTATGAAAATGTTTTTCTTTATCACCCAGACAATATTTTCTTAAATATTTGAAATTGTTTCTCGCGGGCGTAGGCGGTTCGTGCTCCGACGGGGGCGCTGGAAAGATCGTGGGATCGTAATGGGTCGAATGACGTTTCGCACACTGAATCAAACAGCTCTTTATTTTACACACAGTCTCATTACTGTCACGAAGGATCTCGCTACACGCGGCAGCTTACGATCGCGGAGCGGACGTGGCCGAACACGGCACGTCGCGCACGCAGCGCACATCACAACATATCGTCGATCGCAAACGGACGGAGAGTTCGATGAGCGCGTCACTCGCCGCGCCGGAACGAACTCGTGCTCGAAGAGATGGAGATGGGCGACGCCGGTTCGCCAGACACCATACGGGTCGCGTAATCTGACGCGTGGTCACGGGTTGACCCGGCAGACGTCGCAATTTATGCGTTAGCAATCGCGCGCGGAGCGAGCATCACGACGAAAGGTTTATATGACGTACCTCACACATCGGTACGATCACGCACAGCCACACATGGCAACCTTCGCACAGTGAGAGTTATAACGACGAATGGCTCCGGGCTCCTTCGCACATTTAGCAGTTACAATAACGAACGGCCACACGTGGCGACACTCAGGAGATGCCAATGGTGCTGTTTTGCCCGCTGCCTGCGCGCCTGGTGGGGGCACGCACACAGCTGACGGAGCCGTGTACGTGTGCGCTGGGCGCTCGGCGGCGGCTCGGCCAGCTTCGGGCGGGGTATAAGAGCGCAGACATACACTCGGATGTCTCGTTCTTCCGCGAGTCGTAGCATAGCCATAGCCGGTTCATCGAAAGTCGTATGCGTTAGGCGCGTCGACTGACTTGGCTCGTCTATTATGTCTCGCGTATCTTTTCTGATGTTGATTTATGAATAAAATATATATATTATAACATTGCAGATGACAATAAAATATCCCTTCCCACACTAGGCGCGATACACTATCGTGTGTCTATTTAATTATTTAAAAAGTAATGAAACTAACAACAAAAAATGTTAGTAAAATTTATTAATTACATAAATGATGTCTAATAAAATTATATTATCTTTCTTCTGAAAATAAACTATATAAATTAAGTAAAGAAATAAAAAACAGAAAAAGCGTAAATAATAGAAATCCACTCTGGCCAATATGTACGCTTTCTTCTAAAAAAATCTTGTTATTAATTTAGAAAAACGACTTCTGAATTCTTACATTTTTTTAAATAAAAATATATTACTATACATTATCAGCACACTGCGTAATTTATATTTTCTCTTTACCATATACGATTATATATTTTTAATCCATTTATTTTAATAAATATCTGTACATATTGTTGGAATACATTTACTGACTTAATATGACTCATAAAAAATGTAAAATTAAACGATGACTTTCAGTTTTTATTTTATATTTGCGGTTTATTATTAGTAATAAATTAATAAAGAAATAGAAAGTTTTAAAATATTTATTTTCTTTACAATTATTTGATCTATATTTATAAAATGTGTAATATTAATGTCAGCAATAAATCGTATATTGGTTACCGCTTCTACATGACAATCAATATAAAAGATATTTTATGCTCGTAATCTTGCACTTTTTATTTATCAAAAATATTTATCAAATTTTTCAATATGTTATCAGCAATCTTTATAATCTATAAATGCATATTTTGGTGTAATAACATGGTCTTTTCATAATAATGTCTGAAAGCTGTACTTTGGATTATCTTAAAAATGAGAACTGACTATATTAAAAGACTGACCTAATTCATTTATATAACACCTCTATTTCACTATCGAACAATAGAACATTTAATATTTTTACAATAATAATATGGATATACAAAGCTCAGACAGTGTCACAGGTAAAGATCAGGACCCCGTGGTTCGTCACTCCCACAGTATTTAACGACTCCAAACCCTCTCTACCTGTGTGAATGTGACTAGTCTTAGAGACATCAGGGAGGTTTCGTACCTAGTTAAGACTTAATAACATACAAAATACCGGAAATTTTCTGTTTTTATTGACAAAATATCTGACATAATTAATCTAAAATGGATGACGTTTCTTGTTCGATATGTTGATCGCGAAATTTTAGATATTCGGTCACAATTAGTAAAGTTAATTGATATTGATGCAAAAGATTGTAGTGCAGAAAAGTTATTCAATGCATTTCAAACTGAAATGCATCAACTTCAAATTCCATTTTTAAATATTATTGCTCTGTCATGCAACAATGCGTCTGTTATGACAGGAAAATATTTATCTTTCAAAACAAAACTTGAATCAAAACGCAAAAAATTATTAACATTTTCATGTCCTTGCCATTGTTCTGCATTAGCTGCGCATGATGCGTGCTCTAAAATGCCTGATATGTGCGAAGAATTTCTGAGAGAAATTGCAAGTTATATTAACAGTAGTCCAAAGCGTTCAGCTATTTTCAATGAATTTTGCGAATGTTTTCAAGATACAAATTATAAAATTTTGAAGTTACGCGAAACTCGCTGACTTCCGCGTTATTCATGTATTGACAGAGTTCTTGAGTCGTGGGATATACTAAGAAATTTCCTTACTGAAATGGTCGTGGTTGAAAAAGCAAAGGGGTCTGGGGAAATTTATTGTCTTTGATGCAAAATGTAGATTTAAAACATCATATAATTGATATAGTGAAATAGAGGTGTTATATAAATATGAATTAGGTCAGTCTTAATATAGTCAGTTCTCATTTTTAAGATAATCCAAAGTACAGCTTTCAGACATTATTATGAAAAGACCATGTTATTACAAAATATGCATTTATAGATTATAAAGATTGCTGATAACATATTGAAAAATTTGATAAATATTTTGATAAATAAAAAGTGCAAGATTACGAGCATAAAATATCTTTTATATTGATTGTCATGTAGAAGCGGTAACCAATATACGATTTATTGCTGACATTAATATTACACATTTTATAAATATAGATCAAATAATTGTAAAGAAAATAAATATTTTAAAACTTTCCATTTCTTTATTAATTTATTACTAATAATAAACCGCAAATATAAAATAAAAACTGAAAGTCATCGTTTAATTTTACATTTTTATGAGTCATATTAAGTCAGTAAATGTATTCCAACAATATGTACAGATATTTATTAAAATAAATGGATTAAAAATATATAATCGTATATGGTAAAAAGAAAATATAAATTACGCAGTGTGCTGATAATGTATAGTAATATATTTTTATTTAAAAAAATGTAAGAATTCAGAAGTCGTTTTTCTAAATTAATAACAAGATTTTTTTAGAAGAAAGCGTACATATTGGCCAAGAGTGGATTTCTATTATTTACACTTTTTCTGTTTTTTATTTCTTTACTTAATTTATATAGTTTATTTTCAGAATAAAGATAATATAATTTTATTAGACATCATTTATGTAATTAATAAATTTTACTAACATTTTTGTTGTTAGTTTCATTACTTTTAAATAATTAAGAGACACACGATAGTGTATCGCGCCTAGTGTGGGAAGGGATATTTTATTGTCATCTGCAATGTTATAATATATATATTTTATTCATAAATCAACATCAGAAAAGATACGCGAGACATAATAGACGAGCCAAGTCAGTCGACGCGCTAACGCATACGACTTTCGATGAACCGGCTATGGCTATGCTACGACTCGCGGAAGAACGAGACATCCGAGTGTATGTCTGCGCTCTTCTACCCGCCCGAAGCTGGCCGAGCCGCCGCCGAGCGCCCAGCGCACACGTACACGGCTCCGTCAGCTGTGTGCGTGCCCCCACCAGGCGCGCAGGCAGCGGGCAAAACAGCACCATTGGCATCTCTGGGCCACTTTGCACTTGGTCGACGAACGGCCGAACACGGCGCACTTCGCACTTGAAGGTTCTGACGACGAGCAGCCACGTGGCGCACCTCGTCCGTCGTTTCCTTCGCGGAGGACGGCTCAGCGGCGAATCCCGCTGGTCACGGTTACTTGCTCGACCGGCCAAAGATGGCGGACGCTGCACGTGGCTTGCTACCACGCGAGCCGACAACGGCTCACCTATCCCGCGAGACCCCGAGAACCTAATCGCACGGAAATCTGAAGAATCGCAAACGGAAATCTTGACGCGAAACGTAAATTCTCGTCAGCGGAGACGAAAGTTCAGAACCACAAGCAAAAAGCTGAGCTCGCGTGGACGGACATCTTGACGACACGAAACGGAGGTTTTGACGACGCGAGACGTAGATCTCGACAACGCGAGACGGAAATCTTGACAACGCGAGACGAGGTCTTGACGATACGAGGCGAGATCGGAGCTAACGCGAGCGGATATCTCGCTCACGCGAACTCGGGCCGCTTTCCGCATCTGCTTTCCCTTCACAAGCAAACTCGAGAACCTTCAATGAGCGTTAACTCACACGTTTTTTGGCCGTACTTTACGCACCGAGGAAGGAGGGCGTCTGCCCTACCGCGAACTTACATCTAGGGACCGAGATCAATCGTCGATAGATCCGCGCCGCGGGGCCGAAAGCTCGTGTCGCCGAGCGCGACACCCGGCGGGGAGGTGCCTCGCGAGTAAAGCTCCCAGAGTCGGAGCGACGAATCACGGCTGGGCAGTAACGGCTCACTCAACCGAAACAGAAATATATTTTTGAAATATTAATTTAATTTTACATATTTAATGTTTTATAATCTTGTTCCAAAATATTTAAAAATATTTTAAATTTATTATTGGTTCTATAATCTTTTTTTAAATATTTTTGAAATATTATGAAATAATATTTCAATCTAATAATTGATAATTTTTAATAATAATTGGTAATAATTTTTAATTAAAAAAATGCATGGTAGCGCATTTTTTCGTGCCAGTTCGCAACGGCGCCGCTAGGCGGCGCATAATGGTAAGACTAACTTGCAAGTAAATTTCAGTTGGGATCTAATATAAGCAGGCCTCCGGCGAAGCAAAATCATGACATTTGCGACACATATCTTCGCCAGCAATACGATGCAAGATTTATCCAACACATCACGATACTATAAATATACTAAATATTTTCCAAAGTAAGATGTAAAGATGTATATGTATTTTCAAATATTAAAAAAATCTTTTAAACGTGAAACAATTATTGCTAATTGGGTCTAACATATTTTATTTTTCGAAGCAATATTTCTAAAAGATTTTACAAATATTATTGAATATATTAATTTGCAATCTTTTAAAAATATTTTTCTGACATGATCTGACATAAAAACATTCTAAAAATATTTTTGTAAATTATTTTAATCTTCCTAAAAAATATTTTAAAAATATTTGGTGCTGTATAGGGTATGGGATATGATCAAATTTTAGTTAGTCAAAATGACGTCAAATTGCATAAACTTTTGGTGTTTTCTTGACGTCATATCTATGTCACGATGACATAATTTTGACGTTCCTTTGACTATTCAGAATTATTGATATAATAGAGAAATCAAGATAGTATTTAATAAACGTCATATTTGACTGTTTATGATACATTTATTGTCAATACACAGGTACAGATTATAGATAATGTAGGTCACTTGTAAACGTTATTGCACAGTAATCTAGTTTACAAATCATAAAACGAAGTAACTAAAAATAATCTTTTATCAATATTGAACTGTAAAACTCCAGTTAGTTGGTGCAAACATAGCAAAAACAGAAAATATATAATGTCAAGTAATAATTTTTTAAATATGAAAAACATGTATAACTTTAAAAAACCAAAAGGAATAAATTCAAAATAAAATGTGGAAATATGTGCGGTAACATTAAACTGAAAACAAAATGTGTGAAAGATGACGTTAATCTCTCATTTACGTTGACCAGAAGTATTCAACCAGCGCTTCATGGATTTTTCAGCATTCTTCAACGATTGATCTTTAAAACGGCCCATTATGGCACCTATACAGCAACTGAAAAAAAATGAATAGAAGTGACAGTATAAACACACTATAGAAACACTTACAAAACAAAGCCTCCTTAATCCTTGTTCCATAAAAAAAGATTTTCACTCCTCTAGTTCCTTTCCAGCTCTGTCACCATTGAGGCAACCTAAAATTGGCCAAAATTGATCATCTGCACTCTTATATAATTGGACACCATCGATATTAATGTCTACTACAATTTGATTATTATTTTGCAAATAGTTATCAGTTAATATTTCATCAAGGTTAATCTTGATACTCTTATACCACATTAGGCCTTGACCAACTTTTTTAACATTCACAGTACGAGGAGTACGAAGAATTGTTTTATATGATTTTGGCAAACCAGGGAAAATAACTCGCAGACCTGCTACAAGCTTGTCCATTTTTTTGAATGAAACACCCCATTCTGTTAAGAAGTTCAATAAATATGTCTCCATGTCATAAACAGGACGATCTCTCAAATACTCAATATCAATTTTAACTTCATCTTCTAATTCATCACTGCTGCTGTGTTTACTATATTCAACATCTTTAGTTTGATGATTTGGTGGATTATGTACTAATGCATCTTCAACAATTAAGTCATTATCCTGAACGTTATTGCTTTCATCAATAGGCACAGCAGGTAAAACATCGGAGAGATTACAGCGTGCTCCATCTAATACATCTAACATATTCTCTATCTGAGTCAACTGATCTTGAATTTCAGCTTTACAGAAACGTTTGGCATTGGCTTTAGAAGCCTGAGCATATATAGTTTTCTTTTCATGACCAGATCTATAACCCAAAACAAAATGTATTAACATTGTAATTCATATAATTTAAAAGTAATCCATTTAAAATTAAGTCCGCTACCGTACATTTTGTTTGTAGTGTTAATAAAAAAAAAAGATCAAATAGGTGCATTTCTTCAAATTTGAGAGGAGTGAATTGAACATTTACTTTATTAACACCTATCGTGAAAAGTTTAATGTATCCTACAAATTTACCATTTTACTGTAAAGAAATATATTAAAATATTAAACATATGAGATCAAGTATAACCTATAAGAATGACGAAGTATTTTATGAAATAAAATAGAGTAGAGTTGCAATGAAAAGAAATGTGTCACAAAAGGAACAAGTAGATAAATAGGAAGATAATAATGTTAAGTTCAATTTTGTCGTGCAACACTTGTAAAGTAGATGCCAGGAAGAAGAAAGTAAACGCAAATCGAGATTTAATAACCTCTTTCTGAAACTCTTTCGACATTTTGATATTTTAATCTTGTGTTTTTCTTAACTTTCTGTACTTATAATAATAGCACTTCTGTTCTAACTTTCTGAAATTACACCATTACAACAATCACATTAGTCTCAACCTTAATTCCGGAACAAGATCGTGCCGGCTCATGTCGCACTCGTGAGCGTGACATGCGCACATTGGTTTTCACGTTCGTGCATTTTCATTGTAAATAATATTGACAGGTAACGCGACAGAGTCGAACAAAACTTCTGGCATTTATTTATTTTGTATTTAGAAAAAATAAAGTACATTCCACATTAAAATAAATTATTAATATTGTAAATAATAAATAAAATCATCTTTGTATTAAAGAAGAAATAAATATTTGCTAATTATAATTGAAACTGAAAAAAATAAATTAAGACACAAAAAGTGCAAATCTTACAAAAAAGATTCACAGTTTTATATTATTTTACATTGGTATCTGAATAATGGTCAAACTCTGACCTTTTTGTGACTATTCTTATATCATACTTTTCATAATAAATAAGCATATATACAGTCAAGAAACATTTTCTAAAAATCAAAAAGACACAATAAAAAAGGAGTCAATATAAAGTCATTTCTAAGTCATCTGAGATCGAGATTTCAATCATAATCAAAAATTGTAAATTTTGTTAATATGACGTCAAATTGACATCATTTTGACTTTTCTGTTCTCCTTGGATATGTAAGCATAGGTGCCATCAATGTAAGCAATTACTCTGGGTTCATTGGGTTGTGAATTGTACAGGCCATTAGCAAAATCATTAACGTGTCTTTCAATGAATTCATCTCTCGTTATTGCTTGAAAATCAATATTTTGAGGTACAAATCGTTGCATAAGGGATCTTCTCACTGTTTGAATAGTTAAACTTACGGTTTGTCTGCTAGGATAAAAGATGACTTTCAAAAATTCATCACTCAGGCCCTGACGTAGTTTACAGAGAAACAACAGAAGATGAATATACCTGTAACCTCCTTCTCGTGGTACTAAATCACAAAATGTATATAACTCGCGGAACTGATCCTTTGATATGGGTGCTATCGATTTAAACTCTTTATCAGTAAAACTATTTTCATCATTATATGAGCAACCGTTCTGACTAACTCTGAAATTTTTGCAGAATAATTTGCAACTGCTGTCCACGTATCACATACGGTCTGTTGATAAACTTCAATTCATCTAATAAGTATTGTTACAACAACCCATTATCATCTAGGTGGATTCTGCAATATTTAGCTGTTTCAGGTATATAAATATTCCTTGTGACAAAAACATTTACTCGGCACTAAACTGATAATCTCTGTATATTAGCATATTGATTACAGATCATACAGGTATAACTATAGAGGTTTGTGTCAATACGTTCAATCGCAAACAAGTTGGGTCACGCTCAATAGCTTCCATTTTATTGAGAATAGAACGATTGCATTTAGCCCAAATATAGTAAGATCCGTTATATCAAGTGGTAATCGATTATTTGCATCGCGTTTGATAATAGCGATTTCTTGCTTATTCAAGTTATCATCGCCGTCAATTCGTGCCGATTGTGCTGGTCGCACTACGGCATTACACACGTAACACTGTAGTCTATTTCTATTTTTGAATGCTATGATTTTATGGATTTCATAACATTTAATCGATTCAGAAACCGATTAATTTTTTTTACCATGAGTGACGGGAAGTTGGAGAACGGAATGAAGAAAGATCGAGTTTTCTTCTTCAACTCTTAACTGTATCGATGCCAATCACTGTCAAGAGCCGTATAAAGACAACAGATGTACGTGGTACAGTTCAGTATATGTGGATTTCTAATGTATGTTAATTATAAAAGTGGACATATATAATGTGTATGTATTGTAAGAAATCGAAAGAGGCCCACCCGATAGGTGGCCCCACATGACGCACGCGAGCGGCGCGGTAACTACGATGGCTAGAGGCGCTGGCCATCGCCGCCAACGCGCGATTGGAGAGTGTGTGTGATTGGTCGGTCGGCGATGACGCAAGTTGTTTACGCGAAATGTGTAACGGTCGTACAAGTCCGAACGTGTTCGAGCGAGTCGAGACGAGTCAAGTGTGCGAGAAGCTTCGATAGAGTTCTGAGGAAATCTCCGTAGAGATCGGACGTGCGTCGGAGGGCTCATGCCTTTGTAGTCGTATCCCGGCGTATCGGTTCGTAATTCATAAGTCCGTGCAATGGACTTCGCGGAGATGTAAAAGTGAAATATATATTAAATAAGCGTTATCTATCCTTGTCTTCTTTTCCTCTCAACACCACCCTCGTTTTCCTTCGTAATAAGCGGTATCTAATACTCGCGCCACGTTGTCGAGGTCATCCTGCAAATTCCTTCGTGAATACCGGTGAAGCAATAATTATCAAAAGAAACGATAATTCCGAAACAAACATTTTACAGTATTGTATAAGTTTAATATACATTCATTGATACTACAGTTTATATATTGGTATATGGGGCATTTTTTCTCAAAATAGCCACCCCTCTGCACATTTTATTTTTGAAAATAAAATGCTTTGCGATATCTCAAAATTTCCGTCGAAAACTCAATTTTTGGATGCCGTATGGCAATTTTCATTTACATTCAAGGGTGGGGAAGTATGACCAAAATATCGCTCAAACCATCCTAAAAAATAGGAAAGTATGCAAATAACATCTAAAATCTTAGCAGTTTCTATCAAATTCGATGCAACTTTGAAACAAAATGGTTTATGACATCCAATTAAATAGTTTTCAGACGTTACCCCCCCCCTTATAATCAAAATAAATCCTTCAAAACCACCCCTGAATCATCATTTCGACAAATTGACAATTATTCTAAAACAAATAAAGTAAAAAAATTTAAATAAAGTTTACGGGCCGTAAAATTCTTTCAGAATATATTTCAATCAAATTCACCTCCATAAGGATCATAACCAATCAATACAAATCATCTCCTACACATCATTTAGACAACTAGGCAATTATTCACAGGCAATTAAACATAAAACTTTTTTATTAAGTCTACAGGCCATAGAATTCTACTAAAATGTATTTGGATCCAAGTCAACCTCATTTTTAGGGGATGATTTTTAAGGGCAGATTTTGATCATCATGAATGTGAATTTTATCAAAATAAATTCTGGTAGAATTCTATGGCCTGTAGACTTAATAAAAGCAGGGAGGGAGCGAGGGTGGGAGGGAGGGAGGGAGGGAGGGAGGGAGGGGGGAGAGAGAGAGAGAGAGAGAGGGGAGAGAGAGAGAGAGAGAGAGAGAGAGAGAGAGAGAGAGAGAGAGACAGAGAGACAGAGAGCAAAATCCAAACAATCTAATACTCATTAATGATCAACACCCCTCCCCACACACACAGCAAAGAGGGTTTGGAGTCAAAAAATGCTACGGGAATGACGAACCGTAGGGTCTTTATCTCTGCTGTGACGCACGCACGCACGCACGCACGCACGCACGCACGCACGCACGCACGCACGCACGCACTAGACCGAGGGTCACATATATCGAGTCCAAAAGAGCCTATATCTAACATATCAAATCTGGACCTTCAAGGGCTTATAGCGCGGAAACGGCTAATAGGATCAAGTTATGCTCATTGAGACATTTGTTCAGAATGACGAGAATTACAACATATCCAAAAATTAACCAAATCCGCAGAAAGACATTTTTCCCTAAGAATGGTGCGGGTTCCTTTTACTTACAGTTTGTGTTTTGCATAAATTCGTCTTATACTTCTGCTTCAAAACTGCAATTTTTTTGTAGCACGATAAATGATAGCCGTAATTTTGTACTGATTCGATTGTCAGCTGAATGCTGCCGTATTTGAAATCTAGTTTTTTACGACGAAACAGTAACATTGAAAAGCACTTTTCGAAAGGTACATTGTTAAATGCAAGCACTGCTCCACCAGTGTCGCACAGAAAACACTTGTCCATTTTTCAAAAATAACAATTTAACTCGTAAAATGTTGAAAAATGTTCACATCTACTGTCGACCTGGTTGAGCACTATTGACGCACACGTAAACGAAGTAACCTCTGTGTCTCTCTCTTGTGTATACATTCGAGTTTAGAACTCTATGTTGTGACGTGACATAGTCACGTCCCCTGTCCAGATAGCTCGACCGGGGGGAACGTCCGGGATGTCGTCTCCGCCGGAGCGGGGCGGGGCGACAGCGTTAGAATTCGGTAGACATTATATTATTTCCGAGAATTTCAGGTGTCGAGTAGATGGCCAGGAGAAAATTGTAACGACTTGAGTCGCGCCGTGGAAGTTTACGGGAAACGTTCTACGTAGGAGTTGGCCGGCGGACGGGTCACGATTGGGCCCATTTGCCGATGTTGCTTGGAGCGTCTTGCAGGGCGAGTGCATCAGCCTTGATGTTCGCCGGGATGAAGCCTGCCGAATCGCTAAGGAGAGAGATCGCCACGGAACACTGCCTACCGGCCGACGGAGCCATGGCCTGGCCAGCCTGGCCGTCGCACACCGGCACCAGAGTTGCGGCCCGATCAACCGGACTCGAGAATAGGCTTTTCAAACCTACCGCCGGCGAGCGAGGAAGCCGCGAGGGGCGCGACAAGAGCGGGAGACGCTCGACTCGCGTAGGGCTGATCGGCAAGGAGGGCTTGCAAGGACGGCGCGCAGGCGCGGGCCCGACGTAATCCCGCCGGGACTTAGGCTAATTTCCGCGTTATTGTATCTCGTAGTTTCCGCAGTCCGCAGCAAAATATTCGAGAGAAAAATTGTAATTTACCGATTCATTCTAAAGTAACCTGCCGATTTATTCTGAAGTAATCTTCTCTCTCAAATTGTAATTCACCGATTCCGTCTGAAACAACTTGCTGATTTATTCTGACGTAACCTTTTCTGTCAAATACATTATATTTGTATTTTGTTATTTGCGTGTGTTAACTGCGCTACGTTCCCTCTCCTCCTCCAACCGCGATTAACCAAAGAAACTCACATCATCATCATCATCATCATCAGTTGCGCTACAACCCAATGCGGGTCTTGGCCTCCTTGAAGAAACTCACACTTGAGAGAATTGCGATCTTGTGGATCGTGGTGCAAGGAATCGCACCTGGCGCCCAATATTTTGAGGAATTATTTAGTCGAGCTACCATCTGGGTTTCTGAGAGTCTTGTCGTGATTGATTTTTAAGATCGTTAGTGAATAAAAGCGACGGCGCGCTCCTTCACGGCCGGCGAGACCGTGAGGACATCGTCGTTGTCGTCACAATGTATACATCTTTGTCAGCCGCGGGCCCAACACTCGGTTTTGTTTGATGGCCCGCGGTCAGCCAATCAACAAGCGAGCCCGTATTGCGAGCTCACACAGGTGAGAGCGGATCATTTAAAAGCTGGCAACCACCAGTTGCGGCAGCTTTTACACAGGCAACCATATTCGGAGCAAAAATATTGTGTAGAGGAAAAATTTAGCTTCAATTTGTGTAAAAATTGTCTCGATACACGATAAACGTTTATAATTAACAAAAAAGAACCTTTTTGCACCTGGCTGCCAGAAGATTGCAGCAAACTGAGAGGTAACAACCTATTTTTTCAAGTTCTTTAGATCACTCTTTTTCATATGACGCTTCATTTACTTCGCAAACAAATGAACAAAGTTGTTTAAAAAAATTTAATTGAAACAGCTCAAATTAAGGGTACTTGCGGCAAGATTTTGCTAGGCACACCGGCCGCGATGTATGACCTGATATGTAATCTTCCATTAAAATCGCATTTCGATAAAATAACAGATGAACGTATAAATCACGCGGCCGGATCCCGTACTACATTGTTTTTTTCGCTATAAATACATAAACGGAACGCATTTCCAACTTAACCCTTGTGGCAACGAGCCTCGGTCTCCCCTACTCTCTCTCTGCGCGTTTTTTATCATTTTTAAATAGGTAATTTTATACTGATTTTTAATATCACCAAAGACTCGTATGGTTTTTTATATTATTATATGTATAGTAGGTATATAAAGATTATTTACGTTATTGGGCTACAAATATTGCTACGAATATTTAGCATCATTACCATATATTGCAAGTTTTGAAAAGAAAAAATTAAGCTGTCATCAAACAGCAAGTGAATAAGACTAGTATGAGTAACGTGTGTTTTTATTTTATTTCTCAAGAATTTATTTTTGCAACACAACTTTATCTTATATATTATTGAATTTGGCGCAACATAAGCTTCAATATAATTTTAAAAAATTTTCAAAATATTAAAAAACAATAATGAGTGATGGAGATAGTTAAAAGAAAAAAACAATTTTTGCCCCGATCGACGTTCTCACCGACGATCTTATTGGACAACAAGAGTCAGGCGGGTATATACTTGTAGAGTGGCACCTACGAGATTCCTACAAAATCGATTCTTTCTAATCTGCTTAACTGTATGTTTTATTTTCAGGGTATAGTATCTGATCTTTTCCCGGGATTAATTCTACCATCGCCGAGCTATGAAGCACTTCTCGCAGCTGTGAACGATGTTGCACAAAAACAAAATCTTCAGACTGTGAAAGTGTTTCTATTGAAAATTGTACAGACCTATGAAATGATGATGGTCCGACATGGATTTATGTTGGTGAGTGATGTACTTCATTACAATGAGATTTAGAAATAAATACTGCCTAAATTAAGAAGGAAAATGCATTTAAAAATGACTAGAATATCAAATCTTTTTTTATTAAAAAAAAATAAATAAAAACAGATTTTTTAGTAGTTTTTTTTTTTTACTAAAAGGTGTGATCTACAAAATAATTTCTAGATATATCTTATTGTATCTAAAAGAAATGTGCAAAATAGAAACTTGCATATTGCTTCCTCCCGATTACAGATTGCTATAATTGCTCCTATTTTGTTTCGCTCACAAAGCTCCTCTTATGAGGAAGCTTGTATTTTATTCAATGCATAATTATATTTATTAGTTTGGTTTCTTCATAGAGGAAGCTTTATGAGCGAAATGAAATAGAAGCAATGGTAGCGATCTGTAATAAGAAGGAAGCAATGTGCAAGTTTCTAATTTGCACACTTTTTTTCCTTTTCTAAAAAAGGCATGTCATCGATACTCGAATCTATCGAAGTATTGTTGTCATTTTTTCGCGATGCCGATTGGTTCTCTCTCTGCGCTTACTTCATGAGTGGCTGTCATGACATATTTTGACAGTTGTGTGTATCAAAAGGTGGTAATACTTAAGGAGAACTCCCTCCTTACCGATTTCGCTGAATTTAGGCTTAATCGACGCGTTTTTGCACAAAACGAACGAATCTGGCAGAAAAAAGCCCCGCTCTGCCCCGCGAAGCGAGATATTAACTGTTGAAATTGACGACTATCAGGTTATGAGACCTGTCATACCGACGCGATGTAGCGACTGGTAGCGATCACGAACATGCCCTGCGGCCACATGCGCATGCTCCGTAGCCGCACGCGCATGCAAAAGAAGGTCACGTGACAACTGTCTGCTTGGTAAGTAACACAATTTCAATCATTTCAAATGTTAATTCTCTTTTGTTTTAATCTTACGAGTCTAACTGTCAAGTTGTCAACACAATGCGACTGCACGAGTTTCTCGCAGTAACTCATAATAAAGAAAACTTAATTACTTATTTAATCGCTAAAAAAATACTTAATTATTTATTTAATTGCTAAAGAAATACAGTGTCCAAAATGTGGTAATAAATTAATAATTGATACAAGTAAGCTCAGATTTCGATGCTGAAAAACATATTATGAAAAGAATTCCAGCAAAAAATATGTAAAAAAACAATGCTTCAAACAAGTGCAAAATATGATAATGTGATTTAGTAAATCAAAATTGAGTTTAGAAACCGTATGCCGATTAACAACATACTTTATTATGTTACGGCCTCCGCGACATCAATTTTTGTGTACGGAATTACAACTTTCCGAGCCATCGGTTATTGATTGGGTTTCCTTTTGCCGAAAAGTAAGTATAATTTGATACATTTAATACATTAAATATAAATATGTTAAATGTATATTTAGTAAATTTATTTAAAAATGGGGCCAAAAAAAATTCGACCAAACTTGGAGGCCGCAACAAAATTGTTGAAATAGACGAGGCTAAAATCGGTAAAAGGAAATACAACCGTGGCCGAATTATCGAAGAGAAATGGATCTTCGGTGGAATTGAACGCGACTGAAGAAAAATATTTCTTGTGCCAGTTCCGGATCGTACAGAGAAAACTTTGCTGGAAATTATAGAAAAGTGGATTCTACCTGGGACGACGATAATGTCAGATTGTTGGAGGTCTTACAATTGTTTAAACAATGAAGGCTTCCAACATCTGACCGTTAATCATTCCATGAATTTCGTTGACCCAGATACCCGTAAATATAAACTTTAAATAGTTTTACAAATGTTTGGGTTTAACTATAATATATTTAAAATAAAAAAAATAAATAAATGTTGCATAAATAATGTATTGACAGTTTTTTTAATTTTTAGGAGCCCACACCCAGAACATAGAACGCGTTTGGAGAGAGGTAAGAGCTAATATCCCACGGTACGGAACACGTACTTCACACTTAGTGGGATATTTAGCAGAATATCTCTTCAAACGCGTTCATGATTACGAAGACCGTTTGAACAGTTTCTTCTGTACCATTGCGGAACTGTATCCACCGAAGATCCATGATGAAGCAGATATCTCAGAGCCGGAGGCTTCTACAAGTGCTACAACTTAAAATGAATATTTGCTAAACCACGTATCACATTTTACACTTTTTTGAAACATACATTGTTTTTTTACATATTTTTTGCTGGAATTCTTTTCATAATATGTTTTTCGGCATCGAAATCTGAACTTACTTGTATCAATTATTAATTTATTACCACAATTTGGACACTGTATTTCTTTAGCAATTAAATGATGCTACTTTAAATAAGTAAAGAGAATTATTATTTGGACACTGTATTTCTTTATTTGTTAAATAAGGGTTGATATATCCATTAATAATCATATTACTGTGTTTCGTTAACCTGAACGCTTAATATCTGTAACATAAATAATTTGTTAAAGCAGAGAATAGTTGACATATGAAAAGTACATATTTATGTGTACTTTTCACATACCAACTATTCTCTGCTTTAACAATTTTATTTCTGTTTCGTTAACTTCAACGCTTAATATCTGTAACAGAAATAATTTGTATTCCAAAATATTCTCTGTTGTAATCAAAACCACAAACTTGAAAACAATATATTAAATTTTATTATTTATTAATTGGATTAAAGTTGAGATCTAACATTTCCTTAAAATAAACGTGATAATTAACTGTATACACGGCTGCGTCGAATATGTCCAAATTGCTACAAATTATAAAAAACATAATTAATACTGTTGAGGTCCGCCTATTGTATTTCGCTACTGAGATAAGGAGTCAAGGGAGAAGTCAGTATATAGGCATTTGCAAGTTAACACACAGAGAAGTTTTATTAGAACATCCAACTCGTGGCTTGGTATGTGAGCGACTGACTCACGCACGGCACGCAGGCCGGTAAACGGAAGCTTCGCAGAAGGCGCGCATGCGCATAGGGAACGTGAACATAAAAATATGTCTGACTTACTTTAACAAATACTTATTTGATATATAGTTATCAATTGAAATTAAAACAATTACCTCGTGATTTAAATAGCTAAATCTATCCTTAATATTGCGCTTCCTTTCCGCTCTATACGCATTTTTCAACGTAAAAGTTAATATATCGTGCAAAAAATCTTCGGATACTGCATTTAGATATGAAAAATTGACAAGGATCATTCTATTGTAATCTTTCAAATTTTTATCCCAAAACATTTTTCGGATGAATTTGGGCCATGTTGTTGCATCGCCAACAACATCCTGAACCGCTAGCCACGGATTACTATTTAATTGCTCTACTGAATATGGCATTATAAATATTTTGGAATTGCACAGAACAATATATGATATGTCATTGAGGTTGAGCGCTCAAGTACATCACGTGACCACGGGACATGCGCATGTGGTCGCGGAGCATGTCCGTAGTCGCTACATCGCGTCGGTATGTCAGGTCTCATAACATGATAGTCGTCAACTTTAACAGTTAATATCTCGCTTCGCGGGGCAGAGCGGGGCTTCTTTCTGTCAGATTCGTTTGTTTTGTGCAAAAACGCGTCGATTAAGCCTAAATTCAGCGAAATCAGTGAGGAGGGAGCTCTCCTTAAGTATTACCCAAGAGGTTAATGGTGTAATAGTAACAGATAATATTAACATGACTTTTTTAGAAAAGGAAAAAGCTAAATAGAGAATGTCTGTGATATTTAATTTTACGTAAAAATATAAAGTTTTATTTATTATAAATGTGTCAGAAGTTTTCAACCTTTTTCACTGTCATTGTGTATGTTCACAGAAGATAATTACATTACATAATTATTATGAAATATTGTAAATTATAGTTTTTTCCGAATAAGTAAAATTCAATCAATACTTTTTTCAAAAAATTTAAAACAAAATACCTGTGCAATAAGTATTTCAGAGAGCTATATGTTATTAAAATTTGTAACGTAAAGCATTATCATAATAATGAAAAATTTAGAGCACCGATTTCAAGATCAATAAACAAATTTGCACTATCAAGACAATTAAAAAGATAATAACTCTTGTCTATAATATAAAAAGTGGATCACTAAAGGTGTTACAGACTAATATTGCTGAAACTGATCAAGATATGCAATTCTTATTTTCCAGCGACTGCTTAGCATAAAAAAAATTAATTTCATTAAACAATGCCCGCTTTGATGCCCAACAGTTGCTAGAAAATAAGAATTGCATATCTTGTTCAGTTTCAGCAATATTTCCTTAGAGAAAAAGTATATTCAAAAGTATATAGAAATTTGTATATCTTGTATATTCAGTCTATGTAGTACCTGGTTTTATATAGAGATATTTAATATTACTGAATTAAAACGATTTTTTAAAATAAATAAAATCACGTTGAAAAAATATGAAAAAATTCTCAAAAATCCTATGTTATATATAAAAATATTTAAGCAACAGCTTACAGTGGACCAACTTATGCTTCTAATATTTTTAATATTTTTTCGAAAGTTTGACAAAGGCCGTCCCACTCTAGGTCAAAGCTTAAAAATTTTGATGTCTGATATAAGATTTTTGAGAATTTTTTCAGATTTTTAAATTGTGGCCAACAATTAGTTGGTTTAAAAAAATTATAAATCAATCAATTTTATAAAAAAAATTTAAAAAAATCTGAGTGCATTTTTCAGTTGGAACAATAACAAAAAATCGCGGATCAAATCCGAGAGGGTCAGACCACCCTAGAGAAAAAGTATATACAGGTATAGAGAAGGTATACACAATTTATGTATGCGTATACAGAGTTTCTGTATCCGTATATTGAATGTGTGTATTGTGTATGCTATTCCATGGCCTGTATATTTGGATATTCATGACCAATATATCCCTTAAGTATACAGAGATCCAAATCGTAAGTATATTCGACTTGTAATGGCCATGGAATAGGAATACACATATTCAATATACAGATACAGAAATGCTGTATACATATACATAAATTGTGTATACTTTCTGTAAACCTGTGTATGAGGCATTTCATGCCAAATCGACTTAGTCTGACTTTTTTTTGTTAACGGGGGGGGAATCCTCATCAGATACTCCCGCCCACGGGGCGGGGCGGGCGGTTATGCCGGACTTCTACGGACTACAACCCCCCCCCGGGTGTCCCTCTCGGCGTTTGTGTAGGGAGGCCTCGGGAAATGCGCTGATTCGTCCATGAGCCTTCGCACACCTAGCCCTGTAGGGCTTGAATCTAACTTGTGGCGGGTGAATGACACCACCCGCCACCCCTTTCCCGGAGTTGCTGCAAGCAGCAGCGGGCGCGCGGCTGTCCCCGGGCAAATGAGAGGAGGAGTGACCATCACCGTGTGATGGACCCCTTCCCCCCTCACGCTTTCACATGAAGGGCAGGTGGAGGCAAGACCCAAGAGCGCCGAAATGCTCCCAGGCCCTGCCCTCAACCCTCCACGGCCCGGAAGAAGCCCTCGTGACGGAAACCCCATAGGGAGTCCGTCCGAGCCTCTCCCGGGCCGCATCCTCCACCGACCTGCTCGGCATGAGAATCAGCGGCAGGGGGACGGGCTCCTAGAGAGCCCGTCCCCGTGCTGCCGCCGTCTAACCCCCCTTTCTGTGCGGATCAATCGCCCGCCTCACTCCGAGTTCGACACATGCCGCCCTTCCGAGAGGGATGGTGCCGGCCGGAGGGGTGAGGGAGAATGCCACCCGCGTCGGCAGTGAGGGAGAATGCCACCCGCCTCACCCCCCCCCCCCAGTCGTTGTCTTAGTCCTGTGCTCTATTAAGAGCCGCGGCAAGGGCACTTATGCGAGGTCCGCGTCGCCTTCTCCTCGGCGATTGCGGTTTCGGTGCCCCGTCCTCTTCGTCGCTGCTCTCCGCTGGAGTAGGGGCTTTCCCCTTCTTATCCTCTCGTCCGCCTCCTTCCGCGACATCAAGTTGCCGCAGAAGGAAGCGAACGCCTTTCTGTTGTTGTCGCCTTCTTCTCCCCCCTCGACTAGAGTCCCTATAATAAGAGTCTGGACACTGCCGCAAGTTTGACAAAGCATGGCGTCGTAAGTGGTGGGGATAGTGCTTACAGTATAACACGGTGTAGCACTGAACTTAGAGAGTTTAGTACATGTGTAGATGCTGAGTGACTCGATCATTAATATCGAAGTGGAAGATAGCTTAGTGGAAATGTGCTCAAGGGTATAAAAAAAAGGGAAGATACCCATGAGCACAAATGGGACATCTACCCATAGGGATATCCACTTGAGTATCTCCTCATGGATATCTCCTCATAGGTATCTCCTCATGGATATCTCCTCATAGGTATCTCCTCATAGGTATCTGCTCATGGGTATTTCCTCATGGGTATGTTCTCACAATACATATAAAAACTCATAGTACATATAAAAAATTAATTTTATTTTGAAAAAAAGTTCTTATATTGTATTTATATTGAAAATGCATTTATATGCATTCTTATTCATTTTCGCTATCCGTGTCGTTTACTTGCTTCTTTGTGGATGATTTTAGATTATTCCTGATAGTTTTTATTTTTGACGTGAGATGTTTATTGATGAAACCTAGTCGCTGATTTAGTTCAGTTTCGGAGACTTTTCCATCCATCCGTTCGAATCTGATTCGTGCTTTCATGAGATCTGAAATATATATGTTTATTTATAGTCCTTTACAGTGTAATGGGAAAGAGGGGATTAGAAAAATGACACAGGTTTGTATTGATAATAATTAAATTAACTATCAATTACATACATATACTACGTTTACGCGAGCGTTACTTCTGTAGTAACTTACGATATATCACTCATTTACGCGGAGTAAATTATCGTAATTTACTACGAAATCCCGTTTACGCGAAGGAAAATCCCGTTTACGCAAAGGAATTATCATAAGTTACTACAGAAATAACGCTCGCGTAAACGTAGTAATATACGCTTTCCATAATTGTGTGCTTTGTTATTAACAGATTGTTATATTTACTTCTTATGTACGTTTTTTTTAAAGGAGAGCACGCAGGCCGTGCTTCGCTGTCATCTTTATTTGGACACGGCTTGCCCGATGCACTTCTATTAAAAAGCTCTTGTCTGTTCCATAGTAAATCCGCCAATTTCTTAACAAATTTTCCATCGCCTTTTGGTCCAACATCAATTTTGTTAATTTTATCAAACTGTGCCTGTGATACAGTAGCCATCTGATGCAAAGAAAGGCAAAACAACTGTTAATATTAATCTCCAAAATATAAAAATGTGTGGATTCAAGCAAAATTAAATTTTTTTCAAATTATATATCATTATACTATCATATAGTAATAACTGAATTTAAAAAGTGCAATAAAAAGGAACGATTATATACAACATCAGAAAAATAAAAGCATAAAAAATAAATTTCAAAATACTGTTTAAATTAATGAAATATTACTTTATTTTTCTCAAACTTGTTATTTAAGAAAATCTTTTTGAATTAAAACCTTTAATTATATAGGCGATAAAAATATACAAAGTGCAAATTGTATAAAATAAAAATCGACTAGTTTTATTAAATTAATTTGTGAACAGCTTAATAAATTAAAGCTATTGAGATGCAACATTCTTTCATACTAATTTTAAAAAATCAGCAGTTATGGAAAACTGGAAATCCTATAAACAAAAGAAATTATATTTCTGAAAAACAGTTGTTAACATAGTCCAATCCACCAAAACTTATTAGAATGAACATCACGACCCGATTTATGAGAAGTTTTTCTAACAGAGAGTACATAGCTTCCCTAATACATACAATTAATTTATTGTAACCGAAAATACATGCCCAATAATTATCTGAAAAAAAAGTAGAGGTTGTAACAACACTCACATTCCTAGCATGTTGAATTTCACAAGCAGGTCCATGTATTATATCGCTGTTTTTCTTCAGATACGACAAATCAACAATCAATTTAGTCTGAAATTATAAACATGCACGCAAACATGCATACAACCTTAAAGTTTAAAAAGTATGAATAAAAGAACACAAGTCCCATAAATTCATTAAAAATGCACTATGCATTATCCAAATTTTTAAAGAACTCTTAATATTTCAGAACCAAGAATATTGAATATTATAGTAAACTTAAATTATATTTCTTACAGACCTGTTTATCAGTAGCTGTAGATTCCTGTTTATATTTCTATAGCATTTATGATCCTTTCTGTCTTTGAGTGTGATATATTTGGCAAAATCTGAAAAAAAAAACTTATTTTATTAGAAGAACTGATTTTTCCAAAAACCTTGTACAATTTATTTTATAGATTATTTAGAACTTACTGAATTATCCATGAGAGCCAACTCAGAGTTATTTCTTCAAGCGAGGTTACACCTTCAATATGTAAAACCTTGATTTCACGAGCGTTATTATCTTCAAGCGAGGTTACACCTTCAATATGTAAAACCTTGATTTCACGAGCGTTATTATCTTCATACTAAAGAAAAAAAATCAATATTTTAGACAAAAGTGTTTATCACAAACGTTTAAAATTATAAAAATTAATTATTTAATTAGAAACCAACCGCTGGTATCTCTGTGTCCATGAAATCATCTGAACCTTCATGTTTTAACTTCATCTATTATACATACAAAAAGAAAGTAAGTTATAAAAACTTTGACAAAGCCATAATTAACATAACGTTTTAACATTTTACCTCAGAGCATTGTACACCACTTAAATCATGATTGAAAGGAATGGGAAGCTTTGAGGAACTCATTGGATTTTTTTTTATGTCATCATCCTTCAACTTATCTGAAACAAAATTGTGAACTATATCCAGGGTATCTGATTTAAGGTTGCCATAACAAAAACTGAAGATAGATTGGATCAAACCGAGGAGGAAAGTTATGTACCATTTTGCAAAATTTCTATTAGTTATCGAACAATTAAATAAAATATTAGAGCGAATAAGCGCTTGGATTGAATCGGAGAGCGGTATACGGCGAAGAGAGGTGGAGTCAACGATCGACGGTAGACAAGCCGTCGCTCGTTGACTCCACCTCTCTTCGCCATACCGCTCATCGTGTTCAACCCAAGCGCTCATTCGCTCTAATATTTAAATTAGTTAACATTTATTGAGGTACTCTTTAATACTCTACTCTTTACTATTACTTTTTAATATTTTAATTAATACTTTTTAATAATTTCGTTAAGTATATAAGTATATAATTTTAGTAGTTTTATGACAAAATAGTTCAGTATTTATAGATTTTTTAAATCTGAGTGTCTTTTTTTGTATTACAGAATGAAGATATTTCTAATGCATCTGCTATTTGTAATACAGTGGAAAACATTGATGAAGAGCCTGACTGGAATAAACAAACTGAATCAGATGCCATGAGTGTTTCTTCATTTTCTTTTGATTCAGAAACTTTATTTGTACGAAAGTTTTCCTAAATAATAATAATTTATAAAAGGGGTACTCAAATAAGTTAGAGTTTAACGGTTTGACATAACCTGTCAAACCGTTAAACTCTAACTTATTTGAGTACCCCTATTATAATAAATATTGTTAAAGATTGTTGTGAAAACTATCTAAAACAAAGTATCTAAAAAAAGTTTTATTGTATTTTGTTTTGTTTTCTTCTGTTTTGTTATTGTGTAATCAGGTTTTGATTTTTTTTGCAGGAGACTAATGCACAATCTAATTTATCTAGTACAAATATTGAAACTTCTGCTGAAAACAGCAGTATCGATGAGGATGAAGGAAATGAAAATCAACTATTAACTGAGAAGCTTATCATTGGTGGAAAAAAATTAGAAGGCTTAGAAGAAGAAATTCTTTTTAATAATAGACAAACAAAATTTGATGTAATGCTTATATGGAGCTTTTCTTTCCGACACAACCTGACTGCTATTGCAACTGAGGATCTGTGCAAGCTTGTGAACTCTTTGGTTGGAAATGAGTACATTCCAACCACTAAGTATATGTTTAGAAAAATTTTTGGATTTATTAATTATTTATTTCACTTTTATTGTCCTAACTGTCAGTGCTATCTTAATGAAGTGTTGAAAAGTGAAAAAACAAGTACTCTCAAATTACATTGTCCTGTATGTAACCAAAAGGGAAGCACAAAAAACATGAATGATGGCTATTATTTTGTTACTTTACCTATAAAAGATCAAATTTCCTTTCTTCTGGAAAACACAGAAAATATTTTAGAGTTGATCCAATATCGTTGGAACCGCAACAAGCCAGATGAATCTGCTATTTGTGATATTTTTGATGGATTACTTTACAAAGAACTTGTTGAAAATGGGACGCTTTCAAACCAGTATAGTTTAAGTTTAACAATGTCCACGGATGGGGCCCGTCTGTTTTCTGGATGTAAAAACACATTATGGCCAATACATTTTCGATTAAATAAATTTCCTCCTTCATGCAGATTTGATCAAGCCAATTCAATGTTAGGTGGTATTTGGTTTGGCAAGAATGAACCAAATATGTCAACTTTTTTGTCTCCATTTGTGAAAGAAGTCAATGAACTAAACAATATTGGATTACACTGGAAAGCTCCAACTGGACAACTTATTCATAGTAAAATTGTTTTACTAGCAAATGTCATGGATTCAAAAGCTAAACCTATTGTTCAAAACATTAAGCAATTTAACGGTTATTATGGGTGTGGTTATTGTTACCATCCTGGTGTTATGATAAATAATAATAATAATCAGGCAAAGTACATTATGAATGATGATGTTTATTTGCTAAACGATCTTGGGACGTCCTATACTGTTAATGGTTTTGACCCCAAAACCAAAGAACCGAAGATTTTCCATGTCACAGACAGAAGTAATGAAACAACAAGGCACGAAATGGAACATGTTGAAAATCTTAAAAAAGAGAAAAGAATAGCTGTAGATGATGATGTCAAGGGTGTCAAAGGAAAAAATTCATTTTGGATTCTTAGAAAGTTTGATATGGTGTTTGGTTGTGTAATTGACTATTTACATGGTGTATTACTCGGAAATATAAAGACTGTTACATCACTTTGGTTTGATTCTCCTATTGGTGTTGATTTTTCCATTAAAGATCAGGAAAGTAACGTAGATGACAGACTTTTAAAAATTTGTCCTCCTTCATCTATATCCAGACGGCCTCGAAGTATATCTGATCGAGTGCATTGGAAAGCCAATGAGTGGCGTTCTTGGCTACTATTTTATAGTTTACCATGTCTAATTGGAATACTCCCTGCGCGTTATTTGAAGCATCATTGTATCTTAGTTTCTGCCTCACATATATTCCTAAGTAACAACATTACATTATCTGACTTAGAAAAGGCAACTTGGTTATTAATTGAGTATGTCGTCGAGTTTTTACATTTATATGGATCTTCAAAAATGTTTTTTAACACACATTTACTTTTGCACATGGGTAAAATGGTTGAGATGCTTGGGCCATGGTGGTGTTATTCTGCTTTTTCTTTTGAATCTGCAAATGGTAGTTTGATGAAACTTGTGAAAGGAGTAAAAAGTACCGCGAGTCAAATTGCAGAAAAATATTCAATGTGTAGACTTTTACCGAATGTTATACAGCTATATAATGTAAGTGATAATGCCCTAGCTTATAGCACAGATTTACTTCTTTATCGCATTGTTAAGAGTGTGCGCAAGGTAAATTCCATTACTATCTTAGGAGCTCATAAATTTTTGATACTAACGAAAGAAGAAAGGCTTGCTTTCACTGAAGCTGGCCTTGAACCAACAAACTGTACCTATGAAAGAATGATAAAGAATAATGTTAAGTATCATGTTAAATGCTACACCAGACAAGGAGAGAAATCAAATGACTCCATCGTACGATTGTCATGTGGAGGATACGCAGTGATTGAACGAATATTGCTCTTGAGTGACAGAGAAACTCCGCAACAGCATTGTGTGTATACTCTTATCCGTGCTTTAAATATTGAACATAATATATCTATAACAACTCATCAATGCGGTGCAAAGGCTTTGCACATAAAAGTTTGTTCATTACTTTTGTACGGTATACAATGTATACGTACATTGATAAAAGCAGAAAAAATAGTTAGCAAACCTATTTTAATAGATTTTGGAGATTCGTTTTATGTTACTGATTTTCCCAATATATATGAAAAGGATTGACTAGCTTTACCAATAACATTCATTGATCAATTCAGATCATTCAAAATGTCTACTGTAAATTTTTGTTAAAATTAGACAAATGATAATAAATATTTTATTCACAAAGTGGTTTTTTATGGTATATTATATTGGATATTATTGATGATATATTATTTCATGCATCTTTGCTAATATATCATTAATATAGTTCTCATAATCACCAACAACAAACATTAGTGGAAATGTATCTATGGGTATTAACAATAAGTTAAAGTACCCAATCCTCATGGGGCACGAGCATATTTCCAAGGAACATGGGTATGTCCTCAAAGGACATGAGCATATTTCCAATTCTCATAGGTATGTCCCCAAGGGACATGGACATATTCCCAAGGAACATGGGTATTTTCCAAAGAGGATATATGTTCCCAAGAGGATATACCCATGTTCCTTGGGAATATGTCCCTTGGGGACATACCCATGAGAATTGGTATATCCATGGGTATATCCTCTTGGGGAAATACCCATGTTCCTTGGGAATATGCCCATGTCCCTTGGGTACATACCCATGAGGATTGGGTACTTTAACTTAGTTTCCATAGGTACATTTCCACTAGGGATAGTTCTTTTAAGTGTGAAGTAATAGTATTATAAAAATATTGTGAATTATAAAAGCATTATAAACAAGTAAGACAAGTGACTTATAGTATAATATTATGAAAGATAAAGTAAAATATATAGAAAGAAAACATAATGCTGTAACAGAAATCACTTCCTAATCGTTAATATTGTATTCATTGTTTATTACAAATTACATAAATTTTGTAGAAAATGCCTGGTTGTTGCGTGCCTAATTGCTTCAATTCTACCAAAAAAGGATTTTCGATGAGGAGTTTCCCATCAAACTTAGAGCGGAGAGCAATATGGATGGAAAATATTAATATTCACAGTGGCCAATCGCGAAAGTAAGGCGCAACTAAAAACTTATTTGTATGCGAAGTAAGTAATAAATTGTATAATCAAAGATAGAAATATAACGGTAATCTTGGATAATTTTTGCAGGCCCATTTTTCGGCAGAAATGTGGGAAAAGGTACGAGTGGATGGTAAAAAACAATTAAAGGCTAATGCCGTTCCAACAGTTTTTTCAGCTGTTATTCCAGCTGTGGAAAAAATTCAGATGTATGTATTGGTTTTAACTGAAATTTTTAATGGCGTTATGGTAAAGTAAGTTTTAAAACCGTTTTAATTTTTATAGATTTGCAATGATGTTCCTGTTGAAATAAATATTGAAATGAATATACCAACAAGTGATTCAATGACTGGAGAACTGGATGAAGCAAAGAAAAAATTAGAGAGAGCAAATACTATTATCCGCAAAATTGATAAGACAAACAGAAATCTTCGGCAGCGTGTACGACAATTAAGGAACTATATTACGTTGTATAAGGAACAAAGATTTCCTGTGGCACAAGACTTGTTGCAACATGTTTTTTATAAAAATCAGATAGAGTATCTAAGAGCTAAATATAAAGGACGGTCTGTTCGCTCTATACGTGCATGGACAAACGAAACCATTAAAAAGGCACTACAGCTCAAACATACATGTGGGGATAATGGGTACAGAGAATTACTACGTCAAGATATTCCTTTGCCTTCAACGTACTCTACGCAGACGTTTGGAATGTATTACTTTTAAAGATGAAATTTGTGATGAAGTTTTTGACTTATTAGGAGAGAAGGTATCAAGCTTTCCTGATGAACGGTATAAAAATGCATGCATGTCTTGATGAAATGAGTTTAACACCAGGTCGACAAATAGATCCTTGCACCAATTCAAGTATTGGATATATGCTACAATCCCCGACAAACATGGTAACTCTTTGGTTTAGAAACATATATTACATATTATGAGGGTAAGTTAATAATTATCCGCACTTTATTTCTATAATTTATTAGAACAACAGTAGAGAATATAAAATTGTATTATTTTTCAATATAAATAAAGTCCCCTTGCTTTTCAATGCACATGTTCCTTGCTTTTCAATTCTTTGTTCTTTTTCTTTACGTTGAAAAATGACATAATTGTATGTTCTCTACTATTGTTCTACTAAATTACAGAAATAGAGTGCACGTTTTTGAATGTATGATTTTAATCTATTTACTTATATATATATATATATGTGTGTGTGTGTGTGTGTGTGTGTGTGTGTGTGTGTGTGTGTGTGTGTGTGTGTATATAGGGTGACGATGCCTTTTGCCACGCATGGTTTGGTGTTCATGATTTGCGGTATATTTATACGATGGAAACAAATTGTGGCGTACTATTACACTCTTGAGGGATTTAATGGTGCAATTTTAAAAGAAATTATTCTTAAAATAATTGAAAAAGTCGAATTAGTAGGTCTTAAAGTTCACACTATTACATCTGACATGGGAGCGGTTAATCAAAGCATGTGGAGAACTTTCGAAAATATATCTGCAACAAAGTATTCCAAAATTAGAAACTCGGTGCCGCATCTACTAGATAACAGTCGAAAACTGTTGTTTTTTGCTGATGCTCCACATCTTTTGAAAAATCTTCGATCTGCCTTGGTGAATAATAAAATTATAATATTGCCACAGAATTTCGCGGAACTGTACGAACTATCTTCATGCATTGTTAAATGTGCACATGTCGAAGATTTAGTAGCTAAGCAGGAAAACGTCGTGTTTAAATTAGCACCAAGATTAGATAAGGAAACTATTACTCTTACGAATTTCAATAAAATGAGAGTTAATAAGGCAACCGCTTTATATGACAGAGATGTTAGTAGTGCATTGAAATTTATAGGAGAAGAACGTAACATGAACGAGTATAAAGTAACTGCTCTATTTATTGAAATTGTATCAAAATGGTTCAATTTAATTACTTCTCGAACTTGTGCAACTGCATTAGGAAAAATAGAAGAAGAAAAATCGCGAAGAAAATTTGATGAGAGTATTTGAAATCAGTTATTGATCTATTCTGTAATATTAAAATTGGACAAGATGGAAAATTTAAACCCGTACAATGCGGTATTATGATCACTACTACATCTCTCATAGAACTGACAAATTATTTAATTAATGAACAGGGATATTCGTATGTGTTGGGCGCAAGATTCACTCAGGATTGTGTTGAAAACTTGTTTTCAAATATACGAAAGAAATTTCCTGTGCCCAATGCATTACAGTTCAAACAAAGCTTAAAGATCCATAGCGTTTCACAATATTTACAAGTTCTAGGACACACTAATTACGAACAAGACGAGGGTGCCTTAGTAGTTAATTTTTTAACAAATTTTCAAAAAAAATCGTAAAATATCGTACGAAATTCCCATAATTCCTGCTCACATTGACAAAATAAAAATTCATATGGACAATGTTCACTTAAATGTATTATATTCTCTTGCTGGTTATATTCTTCATAAAATTTCTAAACTGCCGACAGTTTGTAAAACTTTTATTGATTCAGCTGGATCGACAACATTTGATACCAATATAAAGTATTCCAAATTAGTAAATTAAAGGTGTTTTAAATCAAAAACATTGTTTTTTGTTAACACGGCGACTTTCAAGTATTTTCATGACATGGAAATTATTATAAGAAAATATCTACCTTATGTTAAGAATAAAAATTGTGATTTAATAATTCTTCACGTAAAAATGGCTGATATTCGTTGTAATGCGCTGAAAACTTGCTGCGATTTATTTAATAAAATAATGAAACAATACATTACGTTTCGCATAAAAATTGATTGCCAAAAAGGGAGATTAAAAAATAAAAATTTTAGTAGCAAAACCATGGCAAGTCATGCTATTATTAAATAACATTATTTACTTTTAAATTAAAATTGTATTTGTATTTTTACACAAATAAAACTGTTGAAAACAAGTTTATTTCTTTATTGTTCCATTTTTAACAGTTGAATAATACCGCGCGCTTATTGGTTCCGCCATATTTTGTCAACGCCAATAGAAAGTAAGACAACACTCTACCCTCGGGGTCGATTCTGTATTTTGAGACGAGGTGAAAATTACAAAAGTGAACAAATTTACTAGATTTCGACAAATGAAGTTGTAGATTCTCTAGTGAATTTCCTCACTTTTGTAATTTTCACCTCGTCCCAAGATACAGACTCGACCCCCTCGACCGTCTTTGCAATGACGGGCGGGAGGAAGAGGTCCTCCTTGATGACTGCCCGGAGGATGCGGCGCTGTTCGTCCCACGCTATACAATGTTCCAACGTGTGTTGCGCCGTGTCTGCCTCCCCCGGGCAGTGATGACAGCGCGTGGTGCGCTCTTTCCCAATCCGGCACAGGTAATCATCGAAGCAGCCGTGCCCGGTGACTACTTGTGCCGTGTAGAACAAAATTCCCCTCCTTTTTCG
Organism: Temnothorax longispinosus; assembly: GCF_030848805.1. NCBI lineage: Eukaryota > Metazoa > Arthropoda > Insecta > Hymenoptera > Formicidae > Temnothorax > Temnothorax longispinosus. The sequence continues at coordinate 10,078,957 of NC_092368.1, forward strand.
TTCCAGCCACTCCACTAATACCGGCTGGACAGCCTCGCGTACCCTCCCACCCGCCAAATGGGGGTTCGCTAGATATTCCTCCCAGCTGCGGAAAAGCCTGTACCTGGAGCTTCAGCACCCTCCTTGCCCTCGCTGGAACTTCCCCCAGTCTTTCCCCGATCGCCTTCACCGAGCTAAACATTTCGGCGTAGGATTTCGCAATCAGGTAAACTGGGGGAATCCCGGCAAGGGTGGTCGCCCCCACGTGGGAGACGGTCCTGTAAGCTCTGGCGGCCTTATTTGCAATTATGCGCTGAGCCGCCGCCATTTGCCTACTAAGGTGGGCCTTTTTGCCCACCTTATCCCATCAGATCGGTGCTGCGTACAACAGCACCGAGTGGACTGTCGCACGTCCCCGCTGGCCTCAGCAATGTTCGGTAGAAGTCTGGCCAGATTGTTGGCCACCCTCTTTGCCGTCGGGGTCACGCGGGCGACGTGCTCGCCGAAGCTCCTTTGGCTGCCCAGCCACAGTCCAAGGTATTTTAGATGCGGAGTGATCGGGAGTATCGGGACTCTTATTCTCTCCACTCGGAGGCTGAGCCCCTCCGGAGGCGGCCCCTACGTTTTGCAATCATAAAATAAAGTCGCTAGCGTTTTGGCGGAAGCCACCTCTAGGCCCAGCCTCCCAATGGAGCGCAACACGCACACTGCCGCCACATTTGCCAATCTGATTAGCTCCTGCCAACCCTCCCCGCTGACTCCCAATTAAACGTCGTCGGCGTATCCCGAGAGCCAGCAATTGTTGGGGAGGGGAACTCTGAGGACCAAGTCGTACTATTATCCACAACACGGGTCCAAGAACGGACCCCTGCGGGACCCCGTACTCCACTAACTTGATCCTCAGGAAGCCGTCTCGGTCCGTGTACGTAAGACCCCTGTCCCGGAAATAATCCCGGACGACCTCGATGAGATAAGGGGGGACGTCTAACGCCTCCAGCGCCCCCCCCCCCATAACCGACCAGGAAAGGGAGTAAAAGGCGTTCCTTACGTTGAAGGAAACGCCCATCACTACTCTCCCCGTCTCAATGTCGGCCTGCGTGCGGGAGAGGACGCGTTTGATCGCGTCAACAGTGGATCTCCCCGCACGAAAGCCGAACTGGTTGTCTGATAATCCTTTATCCTCCCTCCGGGACAGGTGCTGGACGAGGCGCTCGGCAATTTCTCTCTCGAAAATTTTGCCTATCTCGTCCAGCAAGCACACGGGCCGATGCGATAGGCGGACGGGGAGTCCGCCGGTTTCCCCGTCTTCGGCAGGAGCACCAGATTGACCTCCTTCCACTTTTTGGGGAACTGGCCAGCGCGCAGGCATGCAGTGAATAACCTGCGCATTCTGCCGGCCAGTCTCCCCGCGGCCAAGGTCCAGGCACGGCTTGATATTTCGTCAGGGCCAAGAGCTTTACCCCTCTTGACCCTGCGGAGAGCCCTCGCGAGTTCCTCCGTACTGACCCCCATTGCGTCATTCCACTCCCAGGGCACTGTTTCCGGAAACGGGACTTCGCCTTCTCTGTCGGCGGGGAAAAGTGTATCGATCACCCCGCCGACAAATTGGGGGTCAAGTGTCTCCGTTAGAGATGGCGCCCAAGGCCTCAATTTATCCCGAATCAACTTATAGGGGCGCCCCCATGGGTCCTCCTGCACACTCGCGAGGAGCTTTTTCCAGATCTCCTTGGCCGCGAATATGGCTCGGAACATGGTGTAAGGATATGTTGGTGTGAGGAATTGTTTTATTGTGCATCCTTGTAACGACGCTTTAAAAATATTCTTTTATGCCGACATACCACACTTGATAAAACTCGCAAGAAACAATTTTTTGGACTTTGAATTTAACACGAACGGAATTTATGTCAATAAAACGTGTCTAGAAGAATTATTAAAATTAAATAAAAGAGATCTGAAAATAGCGCATAAACTAAACAGAACGCATATTGATATCGAAGGAACACAGCGACAAAAGGTAAAACTGGCTGCACAAATGTTTTCCAATCAAAATGCGTCAGCAATAAGATGGTGTGGAGAAAACGGTTTAATATCTTCTACTAATTGGAAATACACCTCTGACGTACTATAACTATTTAACGATTAGTTTGACATTTTCAATAGTTCATTGAAATATGGTAAATGTGATTCATCACATGCATATGGCATTGATCTAGAAAGACAAAATGAAATAATCATTAATATGGATAAATTTATCGAGGAAATGCGGGTTGGCCAAAGAAAAAGTATGATGCAATTTCAGAAGGGCATTTTATTGTGCAACAAGTCCTTGCGGGAAATGTTCGTGTACATACAACATAAGTATTCGTCTGAAGAATTCGACGTGAAATATATATTAACAAGACGATTAAACCAGGATATTTTAGAAATTTTTTTTTCATATATAAGATTAATGGGAAGTGCATATGATCATCCTGCACCTGTAGAAGTAAAAAATAGACTAAAATTATATATTCTGAGCAAGCATTCCGAGCATGTAGTCTCGCAGCACAGGAATACTGAAGGTGACAGTACTAGTAAAATGTTGATTGGTATAGAAGATGTACATAATTCAGATTCTATTGATCCTGATGACTCAATATGTGAAGAGTCTATTGATCCTGATGACCCAACATGTAAAGAGGAAAAATTATTTATGCGCACTCCACAATTAAAGGATGTCACAAACATAAGAGACATAGATAAAAACTTACATAATGTACAAGAGAGAGAAGAAGATAGTGAAGGTATAATAAAACGAAGTACAATTTCTTTTCATGAATAACAAAAATACAGGCTTACTACACGTATTGTAGAATCGAAAATAATGGTAAATAGTGATATGACTACATGAAGGGAACATTGTATCACATACCAAGTATTCTTTTATATCCACTATATTATTATATTAATTGCTTTATTTAACTTCCACTTTTATGCCACATCCTTTATTGTTTTCAGTAAACAAATCTACAAAGCACTTACCTAAATGCTAAATCACACAGAACAACTCGTTCTATATCTTTCTATATCTTTCTATATCTTCTTATTTTTATATATTCTATATATTTCTATATATTTCTATATATTTTATGTTGTATACCAAGGCTACACGGTCAACGTGACGCTACAAATGCTTTGGAGCGTTCTTCTTCTCTTTCTTTCTTCATTGAAAGAAAAGAGAAGAGGAATGCTTCGAAGCATTTGTAGCGTCACGTTGACCGTAACCCAAAACATCCTATTTAAGGAAAATGTTATTCAAATAACTATAGTTTACGTTACATATACTATATAGATTTTCAATTAAATTTTCCTCGAAATAAGGATGTTTTGAATAAAAGCAACCCTAATCATTAATATCAATCTTATATCCTTTTAGTGTTAAATCTAAGTTCTTATGAGCCTGGTCTGCATGAAGTACAATTACTCGAAGATTTTGAGCGGTTCGTTGCACAAGACGTAATAGAAAAAAATGCACTTCTTTACATAGCTGGTTACGTTGCACACAGATCCCGTGATCGTTATGGTGATTTGAGAGTTCCTACTAAAGATATCCCAAATCCACCAAATGATTGGACTTGCACATTATCCCGAGGAAATTGCATGTATCCTTCCGAAAAACTTAAAAATGTAGCAGAAATAATGAATACAGAGTTCATAAAATTTTACGGTACTTTCTTAAGTACACAAAACAAAATTTTTGACAGATTAACGAACATTGTATGTTTAAAAAGTAATAATTGTATTCCTAGAGAAGTTATTGCATGTCTGGTGCGTATTAGGACATACATAGACAATTAAATAACGATATTGTTCTAAATAACATAGTAAAGAGAAAAGCGAACAAAATTAAAAAATTAAGCAACAAAGAAAATGTATTTACACAAATAAAATAACATGTAGAAAAAAATGCATTTATTATGTTTTATAATTATTTTTACACATTAACCTTCATATATATATTTGTACAATCAATTTATTTTTATTATTTTATTTCTTATCATATATATTATCAATTTATTTATTATCATTACATGTATTAGAGAATATTCATAATCCGATCTTAATACTGCATTTGAATCTCGCGCTACATTTATGGTCAAAATTTGATTGGCTGCTCCGTACTAACAGCAGCCATTATGCGCAATGGTACACCTTATATCCTTACACCATGGCTCGGAAGAGATCCTGGCGGGCACCGCCGTAGAGTTATCAGACAAATTGAATATTTTGGAATTATTTTTTTTCATATAATTTGGGAATCATTTGGGAAAGTTTGGGAAAATTGTTTAAACATTTGGGAAAGAATAGATTGTTTGTTATTAACAATATTTATCGAGCGTCAAGTTAGCAGATAGCGACTATGTTTAATGTTTATTATAAATGGAATTGATTGGAAATCATTTGGGGATGATATCTTCATTGTAATTTTTATTTGAGAAAAGTCACTTTTTTTTGTAATTTAAATAAATCTTTGTATTAAATGTTCTTTTTCGCTGCACTTCTGCACTAGTACAACAAGTGAACTTACTGCACTAGTTCAGAAGTGTAGCGAAAAAGAACAGACCGTTATCGGCAGTAGTGTGAAAATTACATATTTTTCGGAGGAGCTGAGGAGCAGCGAGTTGCTTACGTCGAGACCGTCGAGTAGACCTCGACATGACAATATATTCCGAAAAGAAAATTTGTAGATGTTATTTTCTTCATATATACTTCATATATACATTATTTATATCTTATAAACAGAGTAATTCCTTTATTTTCTTTTCCATAATCGTGGTACACTGACTCGCATGAGTCGGAAATACATTCAGTTAAAAGAAGAATTCCTTTTCCGTCACGCGGTTACATTTATCACTAATAATAAGAATCTATCTTCTTTTCTCGTTGTTTCAGTGTATCTTATTTGAAACAAACGTGCGAGCAAGCGAGAGTGTGAATGAATATATGAAAAGTAGAATAAAAAAGAAACAAAATGTACGAGAAAATGAGAATAACGAGCATTAACGACGGTCTCGACGTAAGCAACTCGCTGCTCCTCAGCTCCTCCGAAAAATATGTAATTTTCACACTACTGCCGATAACGGTTTGTTCTTTTTCGCTACACTTCTGAACTAGTGCAGTAAGTTCACTTGTTGTACTAGTGCAGAAGTGTAGCAAAAAAGAACATTTAATACAAAGATTTATTTAAATTACAAAAAAAGCGACTTTTCCCAAATAAAAATTACAATGAAGATGTCATCCCCAAATGATTTCCAATCGATTCCATTTATAATAAACATTAAACATAGTCGCTATCTGCTAATTTGACGCTCGATAAATATTGTTAATAACAAAAAATCTATTCTTTTCCAAATGTTTAAACAATTTTCCCAAACTTTCCCAAATGATTCCCAAATTATATGAAAAAGAATAATTCCAAAATATTCAATTTGTCTGATAACTCTACGGCGGTCTAGCGGGCAGCACGCCAGGCCCCTCCCGCCTCTTCCTCGTTGAAGGCACCGCGCCTTCCTACGCGTGCCCTCTGCCACACTCTTTTGGCGTAAACGGAGGAGCGCCGGAGTCCGGCTATCTCCTCCGTCCACCAATAGGCGATGCGCCGAAAGGGGAGACGGCGGAGCCGAGGCATAGCCACATCGCATGCCTGCGACATGACTTCCGCCAAGCACTCGGCCTCTCGAATGTGGTCCGCGTTTTTAATGTTTTTTTCTTTTTCGATTTTTGTGTTATTGTTCCAACTTTAAAATGCACTCGGTTTTTTTTTAGATTTTTTTGGTGTGATTTATTTATAATTTTTTAAAACCAATCATATCGTTGGCCACAAATTAAAAATCTGAAAAAATTTTCAAAAATCCTATATTAAATATCAAAATTTTTAAGCCTTGACCCAGAGTGGGACGGCGTTTGCTTCTATTTTTTTAAGCTTTTTTAAAAAAAACAATTAAAAAATTAAAAACATAGGTCGGTCCAATGTAAGCTGTTGCTTGAACATTTTTATATATAACAGGATTTTGAAGAATTTTTTCAGATTTTTTTAACGCGATTTTTTGTATTTTGGAAAATCGCTTCAAAAAATTTGAAATAATTTATAAAAAATCCTGTTATATATAAAAATTTGCAAGTAACAGCCTACTAACTTATGCTTCTAACTTTTTCAATTTTTTTTCGAAAAAAGTTTAAAAAAGCTCAAAAAAAGCTATTTAAAGAAGTAGAAGCGAACGCCGACCCACTCTGAGTCAAAGCTTAAAAGTTTTGATGTCTGATATAGGATTTTTGAGAATTTTTTCAGATTTTTAAATTGTGGCCAACGATATGTTGGTTTAAAATATTATAAGTAAATCAAATTTATAAAAAAAAATCTTAAAGTTATTATTACAAGATTTTTGAATACTACAAAGATGTCTTATATAGAAGTATATTGTCGTGCCGTACCCCTGATTCGAGGGGTCGGCACTGAGTTTTTTTGGATCCGCCGGGAGGAAGGAGGAATAATGTTGCCAGATTCTTGTTTAATGATATTTTAATAAAAACCTTTTTGTCACTTGTTACAATAGCTTCGTTAATTTCGTTGCCCTGACTCGCGGGCGTTCACAATAGGATAAGTTACGTTGGTCGCGCGCGATTAGCCTTACGTTCTAACCGCCCGCCGCTTCTTGGAAGGGCGGGCTTTTTATCTCTTCGCGTATTACTTCCGCGATGCTGACTTAGCTGTCAGCGCTTTTGCTTCCGGGTGAGCGACCTGGAAGCCGCTTGCGACACCCGGAATGCCACCTCAAGTGAGTTTGGCAATATTCGGGATGTGCGCTGACAGTTATGTGTCGCAATTAAGGCGACTTCCGCCTCACAACAATATGCAAGAAGGAGAGCCAGAGGAGCGCCACTAATCCGTTCCATCATTGATGTCAAGCAACGTTGGATGCGACTGCTGCTTGGATAGGTGACCGCTCTAGAGAAAATGGATATTCAAAAGATATGCAGAAATTTGTATATCTTTTGTATATTCAGTCTGTATAGTATTTTTGCTTTATCCGTATATAGAGATATTCAATATTATGTTGTGTATACAGAATACACATATGGCTGAATATATACCTATATTGAATCTCTGTATACGGATAAAGCCAAAATACTACATATACTGAATGTACAAGATATACAAATTTCTATACCTTTGAATATACTTTTTCTCTAGAGCAGTTCGATTTGGCATGGAATGGCTCATATACAGGTTTACAGAAGATATACACAATTTATGTATGTGTATACAGAATTTCTGTATCCGTATATTGAATATGTGTATCCTATTCCATGGTCATATACAAGTTGAATATACTTACAACTCGGATCTCTGTATACTTAAGGGGTATATATTGGTCGTGAATATCCAAATATACAGGCCATGGAATAGCATACACATATTTAATATACGGATACAGAAACTCGGTATACGCATACATAAATTGTGTATACCTTTGTAACGATGCGCCCCTTACGCCAAGGCATCGTCCACAATTTTTAATCATTCAAAACGCACCGTGTGCGCGGGAAATCCGCCGCACCGGTGCCTTCCCGCACGACGTCGACGAGCGCCGAAGCGAGCCGATCCTCGCCGAAGCGAGCACACGGGATCGCGCCGCTCCTACCACCACGCCATCTCCTGACGATCGGCCTCCCTCCTGCCAAGCTCGCCGCGCCGAGCGGTATAAAAAGCCGGCGCGCTCGACGAAACGACACTTCGTCTCTACCACGGTTCTCCGCTACTCCTGACGAAGCCTACCTTCCAGATCCTAGGGCGACACGCAAAACGAGGTCCAGCGTTTGGGCCTCTACTGAGGGTTCTCAGAGTGTCCCCGAGCTCCCTCACACTTACCCCGACGGCCACGGCACCGCGCGGTCGAGCGTGCTCGGGCTCGTAGCGAGGGTTCTTGCGACCGTAACCCCGGGATTCCGCAATCCTCCGTTGTACATATCGCGCTCCCGCCCATGTTATCAGCCTTCTCGATATACCGCACCGGGTGCACCCGCACCACGATGCCGCGCCGCGACCGTCGAGTACTATACCTCCGCGTTCATCGTACTACGCGAATTCGCACGCCCTACCGCCTGTCGTCATATACCGCGCTGCGGTGCTCTCCGTAACCGCGTTCCGTTCGTATATGATATCTGTAACCGCGTTCCGTTCGTATATAATATACCGCGTTTCATTATTTCCTGCATGCCGCCCAGTGCACCGGCACTGTCGATCGTTATAACGTACCGCGCTGCGTTGCTCTCTGTACCCGCGTCCCGTTCTTATGTAATATACCGCGCTTCGTTATTTTCTGTAAACCCGCGTTCCGTTATTAATCTGCATATACCGCCCGGCGCACCGGTGCGGTCGATCGTTGTAATATACTGCGATGAACTTAACACTACCCAAGTGTAAATCGCCGATTTGGATAATTTTTTAATATGTTTTAGTAGGCGTAAAAATAAGACATACGTATTTTTTTTATCGGCGGAAAACCATATTTAGGGTGTGAAACACCCCTTTGAATTTATGGGTATCGATTTAATTGTTTTGTATATAAGGATTCAGTATTTTCGGCCCGAATCAAATAAAATAGTTGCATTATCAAGAGATATGAAAAATGAAAAATTTTCGACTCGGTTCGATCATTTTTAGGGGGTAAACCACCCCCTGTATTTAAAACAAAAATTTTAAAAATGCCCAGATAATTGCAAATTTCATTCAAAAATTTTGAAAAAAATATATGTTACACTCGCATCCAAAACAAAAGTGAGACTATTTGAGGATTTAAGGGTGACCACCCTTTTATCGAATTTCTTACGTAACATTTAGAGCATTGGCAAAAAATGTCCGTTTTCGATACCTCGATTTTTGAAACTTTTTTTATGCCAAATGGTTACTTATGATGACCCAATAATCCCTGCAAAATTTCAACAAGAGCATACGCCCCGTTTAAGAAATATAGGGGGTCAAAGTTGACCATATCCAATCAGAAAATATAGCAGCTTCACATTTATACTCCAATAATAATGCCCAAAAAATTCGGCCAAAATAGTTCTTTTAAGATTTTTGGCTGCTGATTACGAATCTGAAGTCAGATTTTAAAAATTCAAAAGGGCGGATCTAATATGGCGGACTGATTTTTCTTAAATTCATCGGATTTACTTGAAACTCGTTACTCGGGGGTTTTCGGGATCGCTGATTACAAAATTGAAGTCAGATTTTAAAAATTCAAAATGGCGGATCCAATATATCCAACAAAAGCAAGATGTAATAATCCAACCAACGAAGGCAAGATGTAATGCATAATCCAGCCAGCAAAGGCAAGATGTAATCGACAATCCAATTAACGAAGGCAAGATGTAATGCATAATCCAGTCAGCAAAGGCAAGATGTAATCGACAATCTAGCCAGCAAAGGCAAGTTGTAATAATTAAACCAACGAAGGCAGGATTATGCATTACATCTTGCCTTCGTTAATTGGATTGTCGATTACATCTTGCCTTTGCTGGCTGGATTATGCATTACATCTTGCCTTCGTTGGTTGGATTATTACATCTTGCTTTTGTTGGATATATTGGATCCGCCATTTTGAATTTTTAAAATCTGACTTCAATTTTGTAATAAGCGATCCCGAAAACCCCCGAGTAACGAGTTTCAAGTGAATCCGATGAATTTAAGAAAAATCAGTCCGCCATATTAGATCCGCCATTTTGAATTTTTAAAATCTGACTTCAGATTCGTAATCAGCAGCCAAAAATCTTAAAAGAACTATTTCGGCCGAATTTTTTGGGCATTATTATTGGAGTATAAATGTGAAGCTGCTATATTTTCTGATTGGATATGGTCAACTTTGACCCCCTATATTTCTTAAACGGGGCGTATGCTCTTGTTGAAATTTTGCAGGGATTATTGGGTCATCATAAGTAACCATTTGGCATAAAAAAAGTTTCAAAAATCGAGGTACCGAAAACGGACATTTTTTGCCAATGCTCTAAATGTTACGTAAGAAATTCGGTAAAAGGGTGGTCACCCTTAAATCCTCAAATAGTCTCACTTTTGTTTTGGATGCGAGTGTAACATATATTTTTTTCAAAATTTGTGAATGAAATTTGCAATTATCTGGGCATTTTTTAAATTTTTGTTTCAAATACAGGGGGTGGTTTACCCCCTAAAAATGATCGAACCGAGTCGAAAATTTTTCATTTTTCATATCTTTTGATAATGCAACTATTTTATTTGGTTCGGGTCGAAAATACTGAATCCTTATATACAAAACAATTAAATCGATACTCATAAATTCAAAGGGGTGTTTCACACCCTAAATATGGTTTTCCGCCAATAAAAAAAAATACGTATGTCTTATTTTTACGTCTACTAAAACATATTAAAAAATTATCCAAATCGGCGATTTACACTTGGGTAGTGTTACTAAGCTTTGTATGTCATACCGCATCTCGAGTTGAATAAAATAAAGGAATACGTGTGTATCGCAAACTGACTACTGTCTCTGGGCCTTTCATCGAACTCCCGATCCAGTAAACTAGTCCGCGTTCGATATTAAAGTCAGGCCGTTACACCTTCTATATACCTGTATATACTATTTCTCTAGGATTGCCTGTAAAACCTTAATGCCCTTTTTTACCAACGTCGTTTAACTTGAACCTTAGTTCAGTTCACTTTTTGTCTCTTTCTAACAGTTTCTCTTAGAACATCCCTTCATAATTTTTAATTATATTCGAGTAGATCTGGATACATTCGGTAAATAATTATATCTCAGTAGATCAAATTATATCTGGCCAGATTTGATATATGCGCTGGTTATATCTCGGCAGATCTATTTCTTTTTTTCCGGGATTAAAGCTAAGATTAAAAGTCTAATAAGAAAGATTTTTACAACAGATTTTATGCACGTATACGCGCGCAGTGTAGATGCAAAATGGTAATAATATGCAGTAATAGGTGTCATACAGACGAAAAGTGACAACTCTGGGTACAAAAGGTGCAATAGTAGTATCCATTACATACTTACTGTACCATGTACTTACTGTACATACTTTGAACATGTAAATGGGTTTTCAATTTTGTAAAGCCATAAGTCGAAGGAAATTGGAACCTGTAAATGTCGGTATTTACTGTCACTCCAGGATCTCTTTAATTAATTTTTATTTAATGAATATACACTTTGTAACGATGCACTCCGAAATGCATCGTTCCCGGCGAACGTCAGCCGGATGCCGCCCGGCCGAATATCCGCCGGGCGAGACAAAGCACGGTGTGTTCTTTATAAATTGTATCATCTTGCATATAAGTCCGCGAAAGGACTTACCGCGGCAACTGACTCGGAGTGCCGAGCGGTGCCGACAACGGCCAAGAACCGCCGAACGCGATCGCGGCATCGCGACGCGTCGGGGTACCTGTATAATACCCGACCGTATCGCCGATCTACCCCGGCGCTCGCCGAAACTCCCGCCGCCATCTGACGGAAAAAGATCAGATTCCGCCGTGAGCCAGCAACCGATCCGACCGATTCTCCGCTGCTCACGGATCCTGAACTCGAATACAACCAGGAGGTAGAGAGTCTCTCTCTGGCTCCGTCAAGTGAAGCATCTTGACGGTCGATTCGATCCCGTCCGATAACACCTCTCCAGCATACGGTATCGTCGTGAACCAGGGTAAGAGAGTTACTCTCTACTCGCCAAGGGTCTTGGCCACCCGGTATCGCATCCAGCCTGACGCATCGATGCGCCAGAGTATAAAGAGCTCTTCTTTATACCCGCTACTTGCTAATACTTCTGCTAACGTCAGACGAGCTCGCAAGAAAATTAGCCCTTTTGGTGAAACTAGCGTGGATGGGCGACGGGATCGCGCCAGTGATGCGCCTCGTTCTCCTTTGGCCTCTGTGAACTGTCGTGAAAGGCGTCCACCGCCTATCTATTTAAATCAAAGACCTCAGGACTTTTAAACTCTTTCCACATCGTTGAAGAAAGATATTGGTGACAATTTTCACTTGAAATTTCTCGGGAATCAAGTTAAGTTACAGTTTAATAAGCTCAAAGATTTCACCGATTTTAAAAAATTTACCATTGCAAAAAATTTATCTTTTCACACGTATTCATTGCCTGAGGAGAAGAGTATCACGGTCACACTTAAAAGATTGCCTAACATTCCAAATTTATCTATCAAAGAAGAATTGAAGGACGCTGGCATTATTATTAACTCATGCACTTATATTAATGCAGAAGAAAGCTTATATGCTATTTTCAAAATCAATTTCAGTGCCAAATATACGCTTTCACATCTAAGAAGAATCAAATTTTTATTCAATTCGCGGATCTACTGGGACAAATTCATCAACTCCAAGATTTTTTTTTTTTTTTTTTTTTTATTCAGATAAAGGAAAAACCGTGGGGGTAGCCCATGTGGTCATAATAGCGAAACCGAAACTAGTTGTATCACATCAAAACAAAAGAGACTTCGACTAGATTAACATGAACGCCTCAATAAAAGCGTCCCAAACAGAAGTTAAACTGCGTAATATAAATTCGTAAACTCGTAGAACTTTGAACTCGAAACTGTGTAAGTGTATGAATGTATGTATAATTGTTCGTGTATGTCCGCGGTGTCGGGAACTCGGTATTGCCGTAGGTGCGTTAAGCCCAAGGAACTGCGCGGATCACTTCCCCCTGCGACCCAAGAAGATTTTGCAATGTTTTCGATGTCAAGCTTTTGGACACACGTCAACTAACTGTTTAAAGTCACCTCGCTGTGTCAAGTGTGCTGCGGATCATTTAACCACGGAATGTAAAAAGTCTCCTGACACTCCGGCCAAATGTTGTAATTGCCAAGAAGATCACCCGGCTAGTTTCACTCAATTTTCCGCTTATTTAAAATTCTTGGAGAAAAGATCTGTCAAACCTGCTTCACACGCTTTATCAAATTTTTTGCATGGTCCGGAGCGTTTGCACGCAAAAATAACCTCTAATCCTAACCGTAGCTTTGTCTCCAATAGTCAGCTAGATTTGAATTCGGCTCCAGTTACTTCTCGTCCTTACAGTAAACAAACAACATCTGTTCGTATGAGATCGCCTGTTCGATCTTATGCGAAAGCGGTTACAAATGTAAACAGAAATGCCTTCACAAATAATAGATCGGAAGATATTGACAACGTTAATAACTTGTTTTCGGAAATTAGTAAGCTGAGGCAGTTGGTTGATATTCCGAACATGCTCAGTGTTATCAAACAACTTAATATTAAACTTGCCTCTTGTAACGATAGTCTTAGTAAACTGCAAGCTTTCATTGATGCAGCTGATTTAATTTATTAGCCTTTAACTCGCAAATGTTAACAAATCTTAAATTGTGCTTGTGGAATGCCACAAGTCTTAAGAATAAAGTGCTGGAGCTGGGTCAATTTTTGGCTGACAATAAAATTGATATCGCTTTGGTCAGTGAAACATGGCTGCACCTTAATTTTAATTTTTCTTTTGCTGGCTATGATGTTCGCCAGGATTTCGACAAGGTTATTGCCGGGAGACTGGCGATTATTATCAGCAGGTCAATTAAATATGTCGTTTTACCTCCCTGCATATTGCAGGGCTGTGAGTTACTCCTGGTCGAGGTCTGTGCGGGTCTGAGATTTACGGTGGGTGTTGCGTATGCCTCTCCTAAATCTGATTTTTCCTTTGATTCTTTAAATGCCTTTTTGATGCTTATTCAAGAGTGATTATTGGCGGAGATTTTAATGTTAAGCATAGACTTTGGAATAATTTTTCTAATAATACGAGAGGGGTGTATTTATACAATTATCTAAATAAATCTAATATTTCTATTATTCATAGTTCCACCTTTTCTCACAAAATTCCGCGTAGAAACCCTTCTAATATTGATATCTTCCTGGCTAAGAATATTTCTTTTGATAATAATTGCTATACGATGGAGGATTTATCCTCTAATCATTTTCCTATAATTTTAGACCTGGAAAATACTTCTGTAATTAAAAAAGACAAAACATATTATAAAACTAATTGGGAAAGCTTTAGAGAGGCAACTAATAAATGGAGAATTAATTTTGATCTCAGGAGTGATGATGATATAGACTCATGTATTGAGGAACTTCAGAAGTTTTTACATAGATTCCTTAAATCAGCCTCAATCATTAATAAATTTAGATACCATTCTCATTCCTTAGATCCATTATATTCCGAGCGACATGATTTCTTGGTTAAACTTCGTAATTATTTCCGCAGGAAATATCAGAGAACGGGTTTTTCACGCTATAAAATCTTTCGCAACATTTTGAACTCACATATTAAAAATCTTCTACAGGAGGCTAAAGATGCTTATTGGTTTAATAAACTTAAAGATGTGAATATTTATTTTTGAACGTTTATTTTTGAGGATCGTGAACGTTTGAGGATCGTGAACGTTCGTGAACGTTTATTTTTGAGGATCAAAGTATTATCTACGACCCGGTTAATAAGTCAGCGGCGCTTGCAAAGAGTTTTTATTCAAATTTTTCGTCTTTGAGTCTTGCCTCCCCGCATGATACGAAGGTGAAAGATTTTATTATGTCTCTGGATGAATCAAATCTTCCTGTGGATTTGAGTTTTTTAACTCCGAACTTGGTTGCCTTTGTAATTAATAAATTGCCGAATAATAAAGTTCCTGGCCAGGATAAGATCACTAATATCATTGTGTAAGCGCGCAAGTCGCAATTGTACGTAAGATCAATTGCACTCGCCAGATGATTCGCCGGAACGGCCCAGCGCTGTGCCCGGAATGCGCGTGACGCGATTATGAGAATCGCTAGAGGATAGGAGCAAGCACTCACAAAATGAAATTCAGGATGCGACGAGTATTCGTCAAACAGCACTATTTATTTCACAAATAACGGTGGTGGATTTCCAAAAGAAGTCTGTCTCGTGAGCGCTGTCGATTTATCACGAAATTTGATCTCGTCTTGACTCGAGCGAACGGTCACTTTGACGCGTGACGTCACCCGCGGCGTGGAGTCACACGTGACTCGCGAGCAAGCGGTCGGTTACTCCGAATTAGTTTCCCACCGGAGGATCTCTTGCAGCCACCGAATGATGACGGTCGCAGTCGCGATCCGACAACTATTGTTCGCTTTGATTCGGCTCGGTTTTTCGCAGGAGCACTAACGGCAAATGAATTCCGTGCGAAAATTAACTTTTCGATATTCGCGGAGACGACGAGCTTGCCCAATAATGTCAGAACGCCGACTGACTACACGTCGCGCTGCTCCAAACGGTAAACGCGCTCGCCTGATCGTCGCTGGTCGTACGAAAAACAACTTGAGGACCGCCCCTCACGCCGCCTCACGGCACCTGAACAATAGGGCCACGCGACGATCACGCGAAAAGCACGCTTCTCGAAGTTTCGTTTGCGCGACGAAACGAAAAACAAATAGATGATCGAGCTCGTTCTCGAACAATCATGCTTAAAAAATCTGCCTTTAAGATTATTCTGCAATTTTATTATATTTTTAAAGCTTTTATTATATTTTCAAATTATTTTATTTTCCCAAAATCTGGAAAACTGCATTAATATTGGCTTTTCCTAAACCAGGCAAATCTCAATTTTCGCCTTCAAACTACAGACCAATTAGCATGCTGAGCTTTTTTAGCAAGGTTTTTAAAAAAATTATTTTGCTTCAGATCAATTCCTTTTTGAAAAGTAACAATATTATTATTAATGAACAATTTGGATTTAGGAGAGGCCACTCTACTGTTTTGCAATTGCTCAGGGTCTCGGAATATTTCTCCATGGAGTTAAACAAGAATCGGAGTTCGGCCATCGTTTTATTGGACTTGTAAAAAGCTTTTGACTCGGTATGGCATGCCAGTTTACTATATAAATTGAATTCAATTGGATTGCCCACTTTTATTGTTAAATTGCTTAGTAGTTACCTTGCGGGGCGATCGTTTCTGGTCTCTTTTTAGGGAGAACTCTCTTCATTTTTTGATATCTTAACGGGTATCCCCCAGGGGTCTATCTTGGGCCCGATCTTGTTCAATGTCCACATCAATGATTTGCCTAAACATCCTAATACATGTCTTGCAGTTTATGCCGATGATACAGTTGTGTACACATCTTCGTGAAGCGCAGCTCTACTCGCGTCAAGATTGCAATGTTATATTGATGACATTGTTTGCTTTTTTTTAGAATGGAAAATGTCAATCAACCCGCAAAAAACAGAAGCCATTGTATTTACCCGCAAACTAAATTTTGGGCCTCCATTGATTCGGGTTTTGAATCATCAGATTCCATGGTCTAAATGTGTTAGATACCTGGGGGTACCAATTGATTCTGGCCTCAGATGGGGCCAGGCCATTCATGATCGCGCCTGCAAGGCCCTCGGCAAACTGAAAGTTTTATATCCGCTTATCAACAGTAATAGTGGGCTTTATATTAATCTTAAACTTCTATTATATAAAATATGTGTTAGATCTGCGATGCTTTACGCTGCCCCCGTATGGGCGGCAGCTGCACGATCTGATCTAAAACGCTTACAGATTACATAAAATAAATTTTTGCGTCTAATTCTCGGCATGCCATATGATACTGTAAGGGATGGCCGGTTAGGCCACAGGTTATTGCAGGAAACCAACGGGCAATAGCAAGGCCGGTATATTGTCAGGATAGGAAATATGAAGGCGAAGTGAAGGGGTACACTCCTCGATGCTGTAAGGCTCTTTATTGCGCACTCGGGTACAAAAGATCCGCGACGACCGCACGCGACTATCTCGGGCGAACGCCGGAACACGAATTCTCCTCGGTAGCCGCCGCTACCGGATAGTACGTCATATCCTACTCGCTTGGAGGGGGTCAGCCAATCACCACACAGGGCGTCGCTGGGGTTGTCTGTTAGGGCGCTAGTGTAGTGTGTTAGAGGCGCTGGTGTCTCACGGCGCGAGGCGCGCATGCGCGGAGCGCCGCGGTGGTAACGCTTATAGCGCGGGAAATTCAAACGCTGAATACTACCTTAGAGTATCTTTACAATACTCCTCTACCTGAACTGCATTCCAATGCAGAAATCGAATACATTGATGAAGTAATTGCTAGACAGCTTATTAATGCTTATAAGCATGATCATTTAA
Source organism: Temnothorax longispinosus (assembly GCF_030848805.1). NCBI lineage: Eukaryota > Metazoa > Arthropoda > Insecta > Hymenoptera > Formicidae > Temnothorax > Temnothorax longispinosus. The sequence continues at coordinate 10,096,108 of NC_092368.1, forward strand.
ATCCTCTAATTAGCTGTATTGGTGATTATAACATTACTAGCTGGTTACCCGGGCTTCGCCCCGGAGGACATATGTAATAAGTAACATATATAATAAGTAACATATGTAAGACACGCAAATAGTCTCTCTCTCCTTTTCTCTCTCTCTCTCTCTCTCTCTCTCTCTCTCTCTCTCTCTCTCTCTCTCTCTCTCTCTCTCTCTCTCTCTCTCTCTCTCTCTCTCTGCGTCCTCTGCTGCAACTCATATCAACGCTCCGGAATTCCTTTTGATTGAAATTCGGTTGCCATGCGACGAAACAGTCTTATTCGCGTCAATTTATAGAAGACCTAAAGGCTTCCTATTTCATGACTTTGCTCAAGCGCTTACCAGTGTCTCCCATCTCTATAAAAATATTATTCGCCCTCTTTCGAAAATCCGCATCCCATCATCTCCGTCAGACACGAGGCCGATAGCCAATCTACCAGAGCTGTCCAAATTACTCGAACGTATTGTTGTTTCACAGATAAATGACTATCTTACTAGGCATAATCTTATTAGTACGAGACAGTCTGCCTTTCGTCCATGTCACAATACTCAATCTGCGCTACTGCGTGTCTGCGATGATATAAAGAGAGCGATTGACGGTGGGTTTATTACCATTATGATCCTCTTTGATTTCAGCAAGGCGTTCGACACGGTACCTCATCTTGGACTTCTGGTTAAACTCAAGGAGCTGGGTTTTTCAGATCCCACCCTTATCTGGTTCTATTCTTATCTTACCGGTCGTTCTCAGGCTGTTGTTGATGATGAGGGTAACTTCTCCTCTTGGCTTTTTACGCTATGTGGGGTTCTTCAAGGCTCCATACTCGGCCCACCTTTGTTCACTCTTTACATCAATGACATTGGGAGGGTCCTGATCTATTCCGAATTCATGATATTTGCCGATGATATCCAGATCTATCGTTCCTGTGCTTCGTCTGATCTCCTCCATAACCTGTGCCTGATCTCCAAAGATGCAGGTGCTGTTTTTGATTATGCTATTGCCAATGGTCTGAAATTGAACCCTGCGAAAGCCAAGGTTATTATTTTTGGAAGTGGAACAAATATTAATAATATCGATCTGGACTCATTGCCCCCTATTATTGTCAATCATACGCCCTTGCCATATGTAAGGGAGGTGAGGAACCTTGGAGTCTGTTTCGAATCCAATCTTTCTTGGAAAAAACATATCTCGCATGTCTCACAGAGAGTGCATCATGCGTTGTTTAAACTGAAATTCAATATGAACTCCCTCTCCACAGAACTTAGAATCAGGCTAGTTACGTCTCTGGTGTTACCTCATTTGGACTATTGTTGCCTTGTCTATCATGACCTGAGCAAGGAACTTAATCTGAAGCTGCAAAGACTCGTAAATGGTTGCATTAGATTTATTTATAATTTGCGAAAAGACGAGCATATAACGCAATATCGACGTCGTCTAGGATGGCTGTCCGTAGAGAATAGAAGACTATATTTTCTTGGTTGTCAGATCTATCGAATCATTTACATGGGCTCGCCAACCTATCTGAGTGAACTTTTCACCCCAATTAGCCCATCACTTTGTAACGGCCTGACTTTATCGAACGCGGACTGGTGTGCGGGATCAGGAGTCCGATGACAGGCCCAGAAACAATAATCAATTTAGTGAGACATGCAGTAGTTTATTCACAGTTTAATTATATACACAAAATGACGCGATATATACAACGAAAGGGGAAGTGCAGATGCACTCGCTAACGGACGTGGTAGCACGCTATTCGGCGGACTCGGTATACCCGAGCGGGATGTTAGCGCGGTATGTGCGCAGGGACGGACAGAACGCGATATATACAACGACGAGGTAGTGCGGATGCACTTGGGTGCATAGGCGGCCGCGGTATCGTTTACGGGCTCGGTATATTACATAGACGTATTACATACAGGCGGACGCGGTATAGTATTTAACGAACGCGGTATCGTTACGGGCTCGGCATATTACATAGACGTATTACATACAGGCGGACGCGGTATATTTATGGGTAGTGCCCTTGCACTTGATAATGGCGCGGTATTTAACGAACGCGGTATCGTTACATAGACGTATTACATACAGGCGGACGCGGTATCTTTACAGGTAGTGCCCTTGCACTTGATAACGGCGCGGTATTTAGCAACGAACGCGGTATCGTTGCATAGACGTATTACACGGGCTCGGTATATTACCTAGACGTATTACATGTAGCGCGGTATAATGCCTGGAGGCTCGCGGATGTCGCGGTATCGCGATGACGTGCGGGAACGCGTAGCGTAGGAGGATTTCCGGAGCCCCGGGGCGGCGGCAGCGAGAGCCCTCGTTGCGAGGCCGAGCGCGCTCGACCCCGCGTAACCGTGCCTTCGGGGTTAAGTTGAAGGAGTGCGAGAACACCTGAGAGCCCTCAGTCGAGGCTCGGAGCACCGGACCTCGTTTGGCGTGTTCCCTAGGAGTCGGGAATAGGTTTCGTCTTGGAAGCGGATTTCTAGACGAAGTGTCTCTTTTTCTCGGAACGGCGGTTTATATACCCGCCCGGCGCGGCGGGTTTGCTAGGAGCGCCGATCGTCGCGCTGTGGTGGGGGAGGCGCGGCGCCGCGCTCGTCTTCGGGGCGGCTCGGCTCCCGTCGTCGCTCGTCGGGAGGCACCGGTGCCGCGCTTGGCCCGCGCACACGGTGCGTTTTGAAAGGCGTTTAAAATGTGGGCGCACCGCGCCCTGGTCTTCGTCCGACTGGTCGTCGGTCGGGCGGCATCCGGCGGTCGTTTGCCGGGAACGATGCTTAGCGCACGGGGTGCATCGTTACAACTTAAAAGGTCAGATCGACTTGTAAATTCTTCTTCGCAAACCTTTCATATTCCGGCCTTCAGAACGGAAATATATCGACATTCCTTTCAGATATCGGCCGTATATTTCTGGCATTCTCTCCCGAATAACATTACGACTGCAAATACTATTCTTGCGTTCAAAAGCCTTCTTCGTTCGTACCTGTTTTCATCTGAATTCACAGACTAAGTTCTTGCTACTCTTTTTACCTTCAGTCTTAGCTTCTTCCTTAACGTGAAATTTTCCTGCGATATTAGTATTTTCTTAAGTTAAGTTCTGTTTAGATCATTCTTTGTTATCTTTTCTAGTTTTAAGTTGCGTCATACTTTTGTTGCGTTAGTGTTACTCTAGTTTTAGCTGCGTACAGTTTATAAGCTGTGTTTATACTTAAGTAGCGTGTTCTCTGTATTTTAGTTTAAATTTTGTATTTCTATAGTACTTTGCTATCCTTGCCCTTTAGCTTCGCTTGGGCAAAAATAAACTGTTCAATCAATCAATCAATCTCTCTCTCTCTCTCTCCTCGATCTCTCTCTCTCTCTCGCTCCTCTCTCTCTCTCTCCTCTCTATCTCTCTCTCTCTCTCTCTCTCTCCCTCTCTCTCTCTCCTCTCTCTCTCTCGCTCTCTCTCTCTCTCTCCTTTCTCCTCTCTCTCTCCTCTCTCTCTCTCTCTCTCTCTCTCCTCCTCCTCTCTCTTCTTTCCTCTCTCCTCTCCCTCTCCTCTCCCTCTCCCTTTCTCTCTCCCTCTCCTCTCCTTCTTCTTTTCTCTCTCTCTCTCTCTCTCTCTCTCTCTCTCTCTCTCTCTTTCTCTCTCTCTCTCTTTCTCTCTCTCTTTTCCTCTATCTCTGGAAAATTTTGTAACCGATTTCCAAAAAGATACCGGTTCTCAAAAAGATCGGTAACGAAAAACTATACAGTTTATAGCACTCCCCGGGAAATTCTACCCCTGTTTTATATACAATTCTTTAAAATTTGATCAATTATTTCCCGAAAAATTTATCAAACTTCTGATACCAGTTTCCAAAAAAATCGGTAACAAAAAATTATATACTTTATAGCACTCCCTGGGAAATTCAACCCCTATTTTATGTACAATTCTTTGACATTCAGTCATTTGGAACCGGTTTCCAAAAAGATCGATAACAAAAGATAGTACACTTTATAGCACTCCTCGGGAAATTTTACCTTTACTTCATGTATAATTCTTTGAAATTTAATCAATTATTTCCTGAAAAATTGGAAAAATTAAAAAAACCGGTTTCCAAAAAGATCGGTAACAAAAACTGTACACATCATGGCGCCCCTCATAAATATTCTACCCTTACTTCATATACAATTCTTTGCGATTCGGTCAATTAATTTCCAAAAAATTGGAAAAATTTCTAATACCGGCTTCCAAAAAGATCGGTAACAAGAAATTATACACTTTATAGCACTCTCCGGAAAATTCCACCCCTGTTTCATACGTAATTCTTCGAGATTCGGTCGATTATTTCCCAAAAAATTAAAAAAATCGGTTTCCAGAAAATCGGTAGCAAAAACTATACACTTTATGGCACTCCCCGGAAAATTCTACCCCTATTTCATGTACCCTTAATAAAAATTCGGTCCACTAACGAATGAATAGTTCGCGGACAGACGGACGGACGGACGGACAGACAAACAGTCGGGTTTTATATAATAGTATGATTGATACTCCTATGAAAATTAAATGTCGCTTGCCTAAGCATTTTGTTCCCAGTATTCTTAAATAAATTGATGGTGGATGTTTTTTGTCGCACACGTCTTAATTTTTGACTACATTCACATATTCTCTGCTCACTTATTTATTTATATATTATTTTTATTTTTACCTCCATAATCCACTTTTCCTTTTCCTTTTCCTTTTCTTTTTTCCTTATGTTTTTGTGCTGCTATATGCTCAATGGGTTTTTTGCAATTTTTCCCATACGCTTCATTCTGGAACTAAGCGTCCTTCCGATTTCAGAAACTTTTATGTTTTTTTCGGTATTACTTGATTATGTTATATGCAGGTTTGGCTGGTCCTGGGAACTGCGATCTCTAATGTCATCGAAAAAAAAAAGCGCTACTTGCTACTCGCTAAGGGTCTTATTGTTAGCTGCACGATACCGTCTCCACGCACGGTCCTCACCGCGTACAATCACCGCCGCGTCCGAATCTGCGCTCCCGCGCCGACCGTCACCGAATCCGCGCGCGCCGTATTTTGCGAGCACGCGCGCCTGTCAATCCGGGTTCACAAATCCGTATACCTCGTTCCGCGTAGCCAATCGCTGGCCGTAATCCCGCTTCGCTGTACATATCGCTTCCGCGATATTTGTGCTTTCGATCTCCGCGATCTCACTGTCCGACATCTGCGCATTCCATTGTATGTATAATATGTATATCTCCGCTACGATATTCGCGCTTATGATCTTCGCGATCTCACTGTCCGGCATCCGTGTATTTCACTGTACATATTCCGCTACGAAACTCACGCCTACGATCTCCGCGATCAAACTCATGTATTCTCAATTTCATTAGAATAAACCTTGTTAACTTTTTGTTTTAACCGAGTCTTGTGTCTTCTTCCGCGCCTACTCCGAATCCTGACCAGCCGTGAGCTAGATCCGCGCTTCGAAAGTTAGGTTAGACAAGAAAAGTTTATTGATTTCGACTTCAATTGGCAAAATAAATTGAAACGTTGCAATTCGGAAGTTAGGTTGTTTTAACTTTAAACGTTTTCTATGTACTTGATGTAAATATTTTACTTGTATAATATTTTTTAATAAATAAACAATATTGCTTGTGACGTGACAAGTCGCGTCTACTTCCCGGACGGGCTTGGCCGAGGGGAATTCGGGGATGCCTCCTCGTTAGAGCGAGGGGAGGACGCTTGCGTATTATTAATTGGTCTAATTAGCCATTAAGTTTTTAAGGGATCGCCAGTGGTGGCTAGAGTCAACCTGTAACGGCCAGGAGCCGCAACGAGGAAGGGCAGAGGACTAGAGAGGCGGCCACGGGACGTGGCCGACGGTCGGGTCGCTCGGACCTCCCTGCAAGTGCCTGAGTGTCGCCGGCCGGAATTCACTCCGTACTCGGTCGTAACAGCGGCAGGAGAATAGTCTAGAACACCCCGGGATACGCCCAGACGAAACGCCAGTCAGACCAGGGTGCCGAGGAGCAGCCCAGGGAAAAGCACAGCCCTGGGGCCGTCACCCCGAGGGGATGCCGGCGGACGGGGCCGAGGCCCGGCCAGCCTGACCCCGAACGCCGGTTCGATCATCGCGGCCCGGACAGCCGGTTGATTCGAAAAGCCCGCGCCGAGTCGGAGGTAGTTGGAGCGGCGCCGCCGGAAGGGGGGGGCGCGCGAGAAGCTGAGGCGCCGATGAGAGCGTTCTAGAGTTGGAGTGGCGCCCCCGGAAGGAGCGGCGCACGGGCAGCCTAGGCACCGGAAGCGCTAGGATCGGCAATCCGGTCGAGCGACACGCTACAGCGCAGGCGCGGAGAACCGGCGCAATCCCGGCGGACCATCTTTTCGGCACTGTCGTGCCGGCGAGGAACTAGGAAGCATTGCCCGAATCGCGAGCTGTCCGGACCGACGAGGAGATTACGACGCATTGTAAGGTCACCACTCTGGCGTCCCCGCGTTAAGAAAAGAGGGTTCGCTCGAGACACTGGTTCCAGGCACGTATCGGTTACCTAAGCGCCGCAGGAATTACCTGTGGACAGCGGTATGAGCTCATGCGTTACCTTGCGCTCGCATCCGAGATAGAATCGTGTGAAAATCGTGCCGGGGCCCCGCCGAGAGTGAGCTCTCCTGTGCGTAAAGACCAATCGTGCCCTCCCCGGGAGCACCGTCACGGCCGACAGTCGCGTGGCGTTAAAATGTGTGAGTCGGATTAATCGTGTCGAATCGTGTCGCGTTTCATTGTGTTAATATTCGTAATCGTGTTGCGTTCCATCGTGTTAAAGTTCGTAATCGTATCGCGTTTTGTCGTGTTCTCGAGAGTAATCGTGCCGCGTTTCCTCGCGTGAATCGGGATAACTGTGGTGTGCCTTGCGTCGCGATAATGGTAGCGAGTTGTGAAGGAAACGGTGAGCCGCGAGTGGTCATGTAGTTTGAAGGGCACTCGCCCTCGTAGTTGAGTAACGTATCCGGGCCCTCGAGGACGGCGAATATTGTGCTTGGCGGGACGGAAAGATTGTCGGGATCGGCGCGGGGCCGCGGAATCTCCGGGCTTGCGAAAGAATTTGGGATTTGCGTGGCAAACCGCGGGATCGTCCGCGATACGAGTCCTTATTTAGAGTTCGGGGGCAATCGCCGGCCAGTGTGGTCGACACGGCGAGATCGCCCATAATTTTTGCGTCGTGCGGAATCGAGGTGGCCCGGGTGCGCGTCAAAGACGCACACGAATGTGCGGCGATTCGGTTCGTCGGCCTTGTGGCGTAAGTTCGTTGTGTGTTCGAAGTAAGGCACCGCGTGGCCTTAGTTATTTCTCGTGTTAATCTTTCGTGTGTTCGTCTGCGTTATCTGTTGCGTTGATCTGATCTTGCGTGCGTTCATCTACAGTAAAATATTCGACATTCTCGCGTCCGGCTATTGCGTTATTTATGCGGCATTCGTGCGTCAGCATATCCGACATTTTTGCGGTAATTTATACAACATCTTCGCGTTAATTCGTGGTCGCGGCGTCGATCCGCCGCCGATAATGTCTCGTTGCCGCATGGTCTGATTCCGAATACGAGAGGCTCGGACCGATTATATCAACACCTACACTGATTGATATTCTGTTGCAAGTGCATTATACCTGACTAAATATATCATATGTTATCTTGTTATTATAATTCTGTGTGATTAATTGCGTTACGCCTTCTCTCCGAATTCCCTGAAAGGAAGCTACGCCCTGAGGTATCGCCGGGGATATCGCGCTGTTTAAAATAGAGTACGGTGGTGCGATCAGTTGCACCTGGCGCCCAATTATATTGTGTCTGAATTAGTCGCGAGTTGTGCCAATCCACGATAGTCCTCCGCCGGATTGTGAGACCGGGGGAAAAAGCGTCGCATGCTTTATAGAAGAAACTTTGTTTTTGTAAACTTTGTATATGAACCTTTGATTGCATAAGAGAAAGCTTTATGAGCGAAATAAAGCAATGTGTAAATTCCTAATTTGCATACTTTATATAATATTTTATTAATTTAGAACTGACCAAAAACTATTTAAACAATTTATAACATATTAATCCTTTTTGCATTAGTAATCTCAATCTTTTTAGAATTTCTTTTATAGCAATTTTTCGTGTATTTTATTATTTAATAGTAAAAATATTTTAGATAAAATGGTTTATACACGTTTGCAAATTTATATACATATACAAATTACATATACAAATTTAGTAATGAAAATGTTAAATATGTTGGTTGGAGAACCGTTTGGTGGAAAAACAGCTGTTCTTCGTACTTTGGCTGATGCTTTGACATTGATGCACAATCGGGGAGACGAGAATGGCTCGACGACTAAATGCTTTGTCCTCAATCCCAAGGCCATCACTCTGAATCAATTATTTGGTTATTTCGACCCAGTATCGTCCGAATGGACTGATGGAGTCTGCGCCTCCGCTTTTCGTCGGTTTTCTTCAGATGACTTATTTGAAAGGAAATGGATTATCTTTGATGGGCCAATAGATGCCATATGGATTGAAAGTCTGAATACAGTACTCGACGATAACAAAAAGCTCTGCCTTACATCTGGCGAAGTAATTAATTTAATTATGTATACATACATTTATTTATATATAGGGGAGACCGGGGCGGAGTCGTCACTACAATTGTCAATTATCTCGAAATTTGTATGTTATGTGAACTCGCCATTAATATTGTAAACACTACTTATGGTGCCCATGTGACCAACGGAGTTTAGTAAGATTATACGCCATGTTATAATTTTCATTAAGGCAAACGTGTTTTCGGAGGTCAAAAGTAAAATTTTTTGCGCGTCAAAAATTTTAAATATTTTAAATATTATTTTCTCTTCGAACCTCGAAATAAGCGATTCTGAAGAGTAATGCATGCTGAACACGAATCCAGTAAAATTTTTTTATTTTTGTTGATTTTTAATATTTCATGAGCGATCAAACTTAAAATCTGTGTCCGGGGCGAAGTCGTTACCAAGCCATATCATGGAGACTTCAGGCGAAAATCAAAGTCAAAGATGCAGCAGTAGTCGGATTCTGGCGAAGACATGGGCAATATGTGCTGCGTGTGCTCAGAGATGACAGAATAGAGTTGAGAAACAGTGCATTTCGTGCGAGCGTAGGGCACATAGGTGTGTGTGCTTTTCTTGTAATTATTTTCCGCCATCGTGTTTTTAATTAACGTTTTCATTTTTACTATTAAAAAATGATTAATAAAATGTATCCTATCATTTTTCATGATCGGAATTATGAATTTTCATTTAAAATTCAGTCCGAGAATGGAGTGACGACTCCGTCCCGAATTTTGACAATTCAATTTTTGCATCTTTGTCGTTTTCACCCCTATACCAGTTGAACAAAGCGACGTAGATAAAAAAATGTCCTTATAAATTTTGTAGCTAAGGGTTCACTCTTTACAACGGTATACCACATTTTATTAAAATCATTTGTTTTGTTGTTAAAAGCCGAAAAAATAGTGACGACTTTGACCCGGTTTCCCCTACATACATCTGTATATATATACTAATATATATAAAAAATATATATAGAGAAAATTACTTTAAGAACCGACAAAAGTTAAAGAAACAGCTTGAAAAGAACGAGAGTAATCTGAAAAGGTATATCTATACTATTATATAAAATCCTTACAGGTGGTGTATGTTTGAACGTTAATAACTTGAAAACTATTGGACCAAATTTTTACAAGTACATGAAATAAGGCTAGAATTTTCCGGGGAGTGCTATAGAGTGTGTAGTTTTTCGTTACCGATTTTCTGGAAACCGATTTTTTTAATTTTTCTAATTTTTTGGGAAATAATTGACCAAATTTTAAAGAATTATATATAAAACAGAGGTAGAATGTTACGGAGAGTGCCATAAAGTGTATAGTTTTTCGTTACCGATTTTCTGGAAACCGGTTTTTTTAATTTTTCCAATTTTTCGGGATATAATTGACCGAATCTCAAAGAATTGTATATGAAACAGGGGTAGAATTTACTGGCGAGTGCTATAAAGTGTATAATTTTTTGTTACCGATCTTTTGGGAAACAGGTTACAAAATTTTTTCAATTTTTCGGGAGTTAATTGACCGAATCTTAAAGATGTACATATGAAATAGAGGTAAAATTTCCCGGGGAGTGCCATAAAGTGTATAGTTTTTAGTTACCAATTTTCTGGAAACCGGTTTTTTTAATTTTTCTAATTTTTTGGGAAATAATTGACCGAATTTTAAAGAATTATATATAAAACAGGGGTAGAATTTTACGGGGAGTGCCATAAAGTGTATAGTTTTTCGTTACCGATTTTCTGGAAACCGGTTTTTTTAATTTTTCCAATTTTTCGGGAATAAATTGACCGAATCTTAAAGAATTACATATGAAATAGAGGTAATATTTCCCGGGGATTGCTATAAAGTGTATAATTTTTTGTTACCGATTTTTTTGGGAACTGGTTACAAAATTTTTCCAATTTTTCGGGGATTAATTGACTAAATCTTAAATAATTATATATGAAATGGGAGTCGTGTCAAAATTTTTTTAATTTTTGGAGGATAAGTTTAATTTTTTATTAATGGATAATTTTTCATTAAGAATTGATTTTCTTGAAACCGGTGCCAAAATTTTTCTAATTTTTTGATGATTTCGAAAAGAGAAAATAAAAAGGAAGAAAATGAAAGAGAGTTAATAATGGCGGGTCAACGGAGGGTGAAAACGCGCTGCATCTATAATATTATCTATTATTTTTTATTTTTTAAGAAAAAATTCGAAGATGTAGGTTAGAGTTTGAGGAGAAAGAATGTCAAAGGTCAATTATTTCCTAATTAATGAGTGATTTTGGGGAGAGGGAAATAGATTTTGAGCCGGCGCTTCGCGCTTTGCGCGGGCTCAAAATCTAGTCTATATATATATATATAAGTACCGGACGTCTGTTTGTCTGTCTGTCTGTCTGTCTGCCTGACCGCGAAATACTCATTCGTTAGTGGATAGAATTTTTATCAAGGGTACATGAAATAGGGGTAAAATTTTCCGGAAAGTGCCATAAAGTGTATAGTTTTTCGTTGCCAATTTTCTGGAAACCGGTTTTTTTAATTTTTCAAATTTTTCGGGAAATAATTGACCAAATCTCAAAAAATTGTGTATGAAGTAGGAGTAGAATTTCCCGAGGAATGCCATAAAGTATATAGTTTTTTGTTACCGATTTTCTGGAAACGGTATCAAATATTTTTAGAATTTTTTGGGAAATAATTGACCGAATCTTAAAGATTTATAAAGCTAAGTCTAATCAACCGAATTTAAAAGAATTATATATAAAATAGGGGTAGAAAAGACTGTAAAATATAATAAAATTAGAAATAGATCGATATCTCCAGCGGAAGTTAAAGCTTCCTCTATGAGGAAGCGAAGTGCAAATATCTAATTTGCACAATTTTTTTCTCACGAGTCTCGAAATATATCACAAAATGTATCGCTGTGTCATGTGTCACGAATTACCCCGAAGCCGGGGTAATTTGTGACAAACTACGGGATAATGCGCAACACTTTCTCTAATTGAACAAACTATTTTTTTTGTACGAGTGTATAAATGATGCTGGTGCATCTTAAAAATCTTAATCTTAATCTCATAAGGACTTGGTTAGTGGAGCGAGTGTGTTGTGCATGCGTGTGAGAGTTGCGGATGAATTAGGCGAGAGTTTAGCGGGAAATTGGATACGAGGTAGGCGATAAACCGAGAGAAAGGTAGGAAGAAGAGCTTAAATTTAGGATAGGATAATAGATGCAGTAGGAAAGTATTAATTAGTGTAGGAAAAGAGCGTTAAATATTTTAGAGAGAGGAGAGGTTAGGTGAGAGAAAGCGGGAGAAGATCGTGGTGCGTTCCAAAAAGGAGCGAGATTTGCGCCACGCTTAGAGTAGGTAGCGACACTAGACACTAGACGGAACGGCCTAAGCATAGAGGTAGCGGTTAAGGAGATTGGCTGGAAGAAGAGCGTGCACGAGGGGCGCACAGGATGGAGGGAGAGACAGGTGAGAGTGAGAAGGCAGCAATAACGAATAAAGATGAGAATCCGGCTACAGTGTCGGATTGCTCATGCAGTGAGAAAACGGATAAGGAAGTTTTTGCCACACCAAAAGAAGAAAAAAGAGGAAAGGGAAGACTTACAAAGGAGGAGTTAAGAAGGAGAGAAAGATCGGGCTCGCTCAGCATACTGGAGTTTATGACAAGTGATAACAGTACGGCATGCGAGTTAGCAAAAGCCAAGAGAAAAAGAGAGGAAAACGAACAACGTACGATGGAAATTTTCAAGAGAGATAACAAGACAGTGAGAACGCCACCAGGTATAGACAAAGCGAAGGATGGAGCCGGTGGGGTAGGTAAGAAGAAAGAAGAGAAAGGAGTTCTGTCAGCAACAAAGAAGGATGAGGAGGACGGTTCGCTACTAGCAGTCTTGAGAGAGATTAGAAACGAAATGAGGGACCTGAGGGAAGAGATGAGAGAGATGAGAGAGAGGATGAACGTCTTAGAAGAGGGTCGGAGAAAAAAAGAAGAAAAAGTAGAGAAAAGGATGGATAAGATAGAAGTGAGGCTATCGAAGATCGAACGAAGAAGTGAAAACATAACGGATGAAACGACCAGCGGCAAAATGGAGGAGATCGTGGGAAAAGTGGCGGAGCTGGTGAGGAAGAGAGAAAGAAATATGAAGGAAAGGAAGGAAAAGAAAAATAATTTAGTGATCAAAGGACTACATAAAAAGGAAAACAAGAGCTTAATAGACACAGCAGAGACGTTTCTGGAGAGGGAGTTTGGTGCAAGAGCGCGAGTGAAGAAAATGCGGCCAGCAGGCAGAGCAGGAGGAGAGATAATAATAGTCGAAATGGACTGCTGGGAAGCGAAGGATAACATCATGAAGGAGAAGAAGAAACTGGGAAGTAAGAAAATTTTCATTGATCACGATTTGACCTTTGAGGACAGAGAAGTGCAAAGACGGATAAAAGAAAGGGCATGGAAAGAGAAAACAGAAGGGAAATGGGTGAAAATAGGTTTTAGGAAGCTAGAGATACAAGGCAGAAAGTATGTATGGAGCGAGGAAGAAAATAAACTAATAGAAAAGGAAAATTTCTAGAGGACTGCCAAGTTAGGAGAAGAGTATCAGTAAGTCGAGGCATGCAAGAGGACAATAGGCAAACACGAATGAAGGATGGAAAAGTGAAGAAGATGAAGAAAGAAAATGGACGAAAAATAATTTTTTGGAATGTAGCAGATATAGAGAGGCAGGACAAAGATTGTTGGAATTACATAGTAGGTTTTGATTTTATAGGACTATGCGAAACATGGTTAGAGGAAAAGGGATGGGATAGAATTAAGGGTAGATTGCCAGAAACGCACATTTGGAAAAACATCAACGCTGTAAAGGAAAAAAGGAAGGGTAGGGCGAAGGGAGGATTACTAATAGGTATTAGAAAAGGCTGGATGGCGGAAGTGGAGAATTATGAAAGTACAATGATTACAGAAAAAATTGCGCGAACGAGAATAGTAAAAGAGGAAAAAGGGCTAAATATTTTTACAGTATACAATGTAGGAGCAAAGAAAGACGTTGAAGAAATAATGGCAAAAATAACGGAGCAATGCGAAGGATGCGAAGGAGAGGATATTATTATAGGAGGTGATTTTAATATTAGAATAGGAAACTTAGGAGGTGGTAGGGAGGAGGAGTATGACTTTGAAAAGGAGAGTAAAGATAAAGTTATAGGAAATGGCGGCGAAAGTTTTGTGGATATGATAAATGAAAAAGGATGGTATTTTTTGAACGGATGTACAGAGGGGGCTTGGGAGGGGGAATATACGTATGTGGGTGCGAGAGGGTGCTCGGTAATTGATTATGCAATTGTAAACGGTAGTGCGCAAGAGCGAGTGTTGGAATTTAGAATAGGGGACAGGGTGGACTCGGATCATTTGCCTCTGACCTTGTTACTAGAGGAAGAGGTGAATACGAGACAAACGGAGGGGTGTACTGAAGAGGAAGAAGAGGAACGGAATATGTCAAAGAAGATCATAGTTTGGAACGAAGAGGCAAGGCAATTATACAGAGAGAGGACGGAGGAATGGAATGAAACCGAGGACCAGGAAATGGAGTCGGTGGATAGGAAATGGGAGAAATTAAAAAACGGAATCCTTGGAGCCTTAGTGTATAAGGATATTAAGGTAAAGAAGAGAAGGAAGATAGGGCACAAAGATTGGTGGGATAGGAGTTGTACCAGAAAGAATAGGGAGGTGAAAAGAAAGTACAGAAGGTGGAGATGTGGAAAGGGAAGTAAGGAAGACTATTTGGAAGAAAAGAAATGCCTGAAGGGGTGGTTAGAGAGCAAAAGGATGGAGAAGAGAATGAGGGAAGAAGAGGAATTAAGAAAACTGAAGGACGAAAAAAAAATTTGAAACTATATAAACAGTCGAAGAAAGAAAAAAGAATGGAAAGAGAATAATATTCCGAAAGAGAACTAGAGAAGTTATTTCATGGAGCTGTTAGGTGGGACCGAGATGGTAGGAAGAGAAGAGGCGTTGGAGATGCGTGCCATGGGAACAGAAGAAAGAAATGAAGAGCAGGTTCAAGATACAGATAGAGAGCTGCAAGAAGAGGAAATAGTGAGGGCAGTCAGGAACATGAAGCTAGGCAAAGCTGCAGGATGGAATCCCAATGGAAGCATGGCTGTATGGTGGCGCAGCGGTAAGAGGAGGTCTAATTGATCTGCTGAAGCTCATTTGGAAGGAAAGCAAAATTCCGACCGAATGGAGAACAAGCATAGTTGTCCCCCTTTATAAAAGAGGGGATAAAGAGCGAACAGAGAACTACAGAGGGATCTCGCTGCTGTGCACTGCATACAAGGTTTATGCCGAAATTCTAAGGAACAGATTGGAGGAAATAATGGAGAGGAAAGGGATGATACCTGACAGCCAAGCCGGCTTTAGGAAAGGGAGGTCCACGATGGATAATATATTTATCTTGAACCATATAGTGCAAAGGGAGAAGGAAAAAAATACGGCAACTGGGAAAGACAAGATTTTCGCAATGTTTGTGGATCTAAGGGCAGCATTCGACAACGTGGACAGAGAAATTTTATGAAAGATAATGGAAGAGAAAGGGATGGATCGCAGCTTAATAAACAGGATAAAAGAAATTTACAAAGAGACGGAGGTGACAATAAGGACGAGGGATGGATTCACAAAGTGCTTCAAGACGAAGAAAGGTGTAAGGCAGGGCTGTGTGATGAGTCCCGCCCTGTTCAATTTATACAACGCGGACATAGATAAAGTTTTAGAAAAGCGTGGTATAGGAGGAGTGGAGCTTGGAGGAGTGAGAGTATGGTCATCAGCATACGCGGATCATATGGTTTTGGTAGCGAAAAATAGAGAGGCTTTACTAAATATGATGAGCATGTTAAAAAGATTCTTAAAAGATAGGAAGCTAGAATTAAATACAGAAAAAACCAAAGTGCTAGTATTTAATAGTAAAGGTAAAAAAAGCAGAATGACATGGAAATGGGACGAAAAAATAATAGAGGAAGTAGATAGGTTTAAATATCTGGGTTTCACGTTTAATAAGAAAGGTAATTATGTCGATCATATAAAAGAGATGAAAAGAAAAGGAAGGATCGCTGCAAATAGGGTATGGGGCTTAGGAGAAAGATTATGTAAAGATGATTTTAGTAGGAGATGGACGCTTTTTAAATACCTAGTGAAAAGTGTGATGGAATACGGAGCAGAGATATGGGGGTGGAGTGAAAAAAAGGAGTTGGAAAAAGTCATGTTAGATTATGTAAGATGGATATTTAGACTAGATTTTTGCACACCGAGGTATGTAATACTAAGGGAACTAGGATTAGAGAAACTTAAAATTTGTTGGGGTATAAGAGCCATGAGGTTCGAGAAAAGAAGCAGAGGGAAAAAAGATGGAAGTTTAGTAAAGGCATGTTGGGATGAAAAGGACACAAGGAATAAAAAGAAAAAAGATTTATATAATTTGGAACGGGAAAGGTTTTATAATAGTAATGGCTGGAGCTCTGAAGCAATAAAAGAATTAAATAATGAAGGTAAAAATACTGAAGGCTTAGTAAGAATAAGGGAACAGGACATTCAAGGACAAATAATAAACAGTAAAATAGTAGAGGCGAGGTATAATATTATTAAAAAAGAACCCCTTGATTATTAGCAATTTTTATTAATTCTATATATTCTTCAGTTTTTTCTACCCCTATTTCATATATAATTCGTTAAGATTTGGTTGATTAGTTCTGGAGTTTTTTGCAAGTAGAAACCTTTGCTCACAAAGCTTCCTCTATGAGGAAGCCAAAACAAATAGAGGAAGTTTTGTGAGCAAAGGTTTCTACTTGCATACTTAAAAACTATGAGGAAGCAATGTGCAGGTTTCTACTTGCACACTTTTTTAGTAATAAATTCCTTGTAGATTTATATGAGATTCAGTAGCATTATTTACATAAAGATGCTTATTAGCATCAGTATATTGAATTAATTAATTATTAATGTTAATGATGAAATATTAATATTCTGAAATAAATGTATATATATATTGCATATATTATATTGTTACGCTCGTCGAGTAAGCTCGCCGCCGTAACACTATCGCGCACTCTACACTCGCGCAAGTATTTCGCGGAACTCGCAAAAGGAAAGAGAACTCAAAAGAACTTAAGAAATGCGTTTATTCCAAGCTCGTAAAACAGAACGCGTGCGGATTCCAAAAATCCGCCAGACAGAAAATCAATAAATCCATCAACAAACTCCCGTTGTCAAGGAGCGCGCTTCACAGCTTTCCGCGACTTCTCTACTCAGTGTCCAGCACGGGCGTAACATTGTCCCCCTCTTCTTAAGTTGTCGTCCCGACAACTAGAGGAAAGTTGCAAGCAGTTTCTTTCTCTTAGATTTCCGGGAACTTGAAACGCTTCCTGCTCTACCTCGAGCTAAGCTGCGAGTTAACGAGCTTCGTTTCTTCCCTTAATTCAAAAAACGCTTCTTTCCACGTGTGAACCTCTTCAACGTCGGCTTTCTTTCTGCTACCAGCGCTGTCCTCTTGAGAGTCTTCGGACTGGAGGGGGAAGCTTTCGTGGACCCTGCGTCTCGCAAGACTCCCCAGTCCCCGCCTTGGCATTTGCCCTAAGTCCCACGGAAAAACCACGATCAAAAACCGTGGGCAAAACGGTCTTCTTTCAGCTAATATCTTCGCCTGATGTTGTTCGGCACCATCTTCCCGGAGAAGTAGCTGAAAGTAACAACAAAAGAAAAATATCTTTTTCTTAAAAACCTAAAAACTAATTAAATGAATTGAAATTTTTCGGGCTCCGCGCTTCGGATGAAAATCGTGATTCGAAAGGAATTACCTCTCATAAAAAGTAGCTAATCTATCTAAATGAACGACTTTGTTCTTATGCCGTTTAGACCTACAAATGCAATAAACTACATCATTTATTCTTTTAACGACTTCAAAAGGACCTTCCCAATTACTTTATAACTTAAAAGTTATTCCTATTTTTCTTCGAGGATTAAATAACCAGACTTTTTGCCCAGGCTCATAGCATAATTGTCTATCCTTCCGATCATAAAGCGCCTTGGATTTTTGAGACTTAATTTCCATACGTTGACATACAATGTTATGAATGAGAATCATTTTTCCTTTTAAGTGACGGAAATATTTTCTTTCCGAAGGAATAGTCTCAGAACCAGGAGGATGTCCGCGAAGTAGATCCAAGGGTAATCTTAACTCCCGACCTAAATGCAATTTAGAAGGAGTGAAACCAGTAGTTTCATGTTTAGAAGACCTATACGCCAACAACCCTAATGGAATCCAACGATCCCAATCTTGTTGATTTTCAGCAACAAACTTTGCCAGATAATTTAACAACGTCTGATGTTGACCTTCCACCTGACCATTGGATTGAGGGTGAAATGGAGTAGTTCTTGTTTTTTTAATTCCCAATAACTGAGTTAGTTCCAAGAATAATCGAGATTCAAAATTTCTTCCTTGGTCAGTATGTAATTCCGAAGGAATGCCGTATCTAGAAACCACTTGACTCAAGAAAACTTCCGCAATCGTTTTAGCCCTAATATTTCCAAGCGGAAAAGCTTCCACCCATTTCGTGAAACAGTCCGTAATCACCAACAGATATTTATTTCCCGAAGAAGAAGTTGGGAGGGGACCAAGAACATCCATTTGAATTCTTTTGAAAGGCGCACTGACATTGTAAATTTGCATAGAAGACTTTCCTTTATCAGATGGCCCTCTCTTTGAAACGCAAACTTTACAAGTCCTACACCAATGTTCGACATCTTGCTTACAGAAAGCCCAATAAAAATGTTTCCGGATCTTCTCTAAGGTCTTATTGACACCAAAATGGCCACCTGTGGAAGAATCATGAGCTTCTTCTAAAATTCGCGAAATCATTCCTCGAGGAACTATAGTTTGAAAAACAACGGAACATAAATTTGGAGACTCCCATTTCCTACACAAAATCCCGTCTTTAATCACCAGGGAATCCCATTGGAGCCAATAGTCCTTAGCAGTCGAATCTCTCTGAGCTATTTCTTGACGAAGAGGTCGCCTATTCTCCTCTTTTCCACGATAAATTCCTACAATTAAAGGGTCCTTCAATTGCATTCTTTTCCAGTCCGCAGATTCAATTTCTTTGAAGATTATTCTTCTAACATCTCCCCTTACAATACTTTCTTCCCCCATCTCCACTTTATCACAATATCTGCAGTTTCCTTCCGCACATGGACGCCTAGACAACGCGTCAGCGTTTGCGTGCACCTTTCCTGCTCGGTGCTTGACTACGAAATTAAATTGTTGTAGGCGTTCCATCCAACGTGCTAACTGCCCTTCTAGATTCTTAAAAGACATCAACCAGCGTAACGAAATATGATCCGTTCTAACCGAGAATTCACGTCCATATAAATAGTGATGGAAGGTCTTCACAGCCTCCACCAAAGCTAACAGCTCCCGACGAGTTACGCAATAGTTCCTTTCAGACTTGCTCAAAACCCGACTATAATAAGCTAAGACCCTCTCCCTACCATCCTGAATCTGAGAACGTCGCGCCCAAATCGTGATTTGAAGCGTCAGTATCAAAAATAAATTCCCCTTTTTCTATTGGGAAAACTAAAATAGGAGGAGAAATTAAGTTTTGTTTAAGCTTCTCAAAAGCTTCCTGACAACGCCCATCCCACACAAAGAGCCTAGCGGAGTAAGCATGTGAAATCGGCCCTTGATCATACAGAGCTGACATTAATGTCACAAGTTAGTACCAATATGATAAAACTTTCCACCAAATATTATTTAAAAAAATTCATTTTTTTAGAAGTTATGCAGGGAGAAAGTAAAATAAAGAAATGTATTTTTCTCGAAAACCACTTGACCGATCTTGATGAAAAAAATATATGTTATGTAGACTAATAAAACTAATTAACAAAAAAAATGTCCAAAATGCTTGCCAAAAAAAAGACCAAAAAAAATATTTAAATTTTTTAATATTTTTTTTTAGGGTGATATTTTCGAGGTACCCCTTTGAAATTTTTACGAAAATTTCTCTTAAAGTGTCCACTACAACATATATTTTTTTCAATTTTTTTTAAATGGTGGAACATAGTTAAAAATACGAAAATCGTAAGCGTCGCGTTACTCCGGCGCACAGTGCAGTGCCATTCCGCGTTGCGGGTGTTCGATGTAACTTTAATAGCACATATGTACGTCTGCAATTAGCCTATAATATGTATACTTTTTAATTTTTATAGTTTCCAGAGTTTACCACGTGGAGGTTGCAGTACGGTTTTAAACTCCTTATCGGGGTGCTTTTTTAACGTGAGTCCCCTCGCCTCTTACTATATTTCCGTAAAATTGGGGTGCTTTTTTAACGTGAGTCCCCTCGCCTTTCACTACGTTTCTGTAAAATCAGGGTGTTTTTTTAACGTGAGTCCCTTCGCCTCTCACTACGTTTCCGTAAAATCGGGGTGCTTTTTTAACGTGAGTCCCCTCGCCTTTCACTACGTTTCCGTAAAATCAGGGTGCTTTTTTAACGTGAGTCCCTTTGCCTCTCACTACGTTTCCGTAAAATTGGGGTGCTTTTTTAACGTGAGTCTCCTCGCCTTTCACTACGTTTCCGTAAAATCAGGGTGCTTTTTGAATGTAAGACCCCTCTCATTACACCCTACACCTACGATTTATTTAATCTTCTTTACTATCACTGTCTATTACTGGAATGTTATTTGTTTTCTTACCCAAGTAGCACAGCAAGTCACAATAAAGTCAAAATGATGTCAAAATGATTGCAAAATGATGATTTTTGATCATTTTACCATCATTTTACCATCATTTTGACGTCATTTTGACGTCATTTTGATTTTATTGTGACTTGCTGTGCTACTTGGGTAAACAGATCGCTAATGGGCTACGAACAATTGGATGCTGCTGTCATATTGCTGCAATTATATATTATCTATCTCATGCAAGATATTTAGCGAAAATTTTGAAACCAGCAGAAATACTGAGCAATCTGTTTAAGAAAACAAATAACATTCCAGTAATAGACAGTGATAGTGAAGAAGATTAAATAAATCGTAGGTGTAGGGTGTAATGAGAGGCGAGGGGTCTTACATTCAAAAAGCACCCTGATTTTACGGAAAGGTAGTGAAAGGCGAGGGGACTCACGTTAAAAAAACACCCCGATTTTACGGAAACGTAGTGAGAGGCAAAGGGACTCACGTTAAAAAAGCACCCTGATTTTACGGAAACGTAGTGAAAGACGAGGGGACTCACGTTAAAAAAGCACCCCGATTTTACGGAAACGTAGTGAAAGGCGAGGGGACTCACGTTAAAAAAGCACCCCGATTTTACGGAAATATAGTGAGAGGCGAGGGGACTCACGTTAAAAAAGCACCCCGATAAGGAGTTTAAAACCGTACTGCAACCTCCACGTGGTAAACTCTGGAAACTATAAAAATTAAAAAATATACATATTATAAGCTAATTGCAGACGTACATATGTGCTATTAAAGTTACATCGAACACCCGCAACGCGGAATGGCACTGCACTGTGCGCCGGAGTGACGCGACGCTTACGATTTTCGTATTTTTAACTATGTTCCACCATTTAAAAAAAATTGAAAAAAATATGTTATAGTGGACACTTTAAGAGAAATTTTCGTAAAAATTTCAAAGGGGTACCTCGAAAATATCACCCTAAAAAAAAATATTAAAAAATTTAAATATTTTTTTTGGTCTTTTTTTTGGCAAGCATTTTGGACATTTTTTTTGTTAATTAGTTTTATTAGTCTACATAACATATATTTTTTTCATCAAGATCGGTCAAGTGGTTTTCGAGAAAAATACATTTCTTTATTTTACTTTCTCCCTGCATAACTTCTAAAAAAATGAATTTTTTTAAATAATATTTGGTGGAAAGTTTTATCATATTGGTACTAACTTGTGACATTAATGTCAGCTCTGTATGATCAAGGGCCGATTTCACATGCTTACTCCGCTAGGCCCTTTTCTAAGATTCTCAGTTAAAGAAAATGTAGGATTATCGATATTCTTCTAGTTCAATAATAAGACCAGTAATACTCTGAATATCTTTTATTTAACCAGACGCTTTCTTCACTCGCACGAACGCGTAAATCCGGCCGCGCAGCACAGGCAGCTTACAAAGAGTACGAGGCTTGCTATGAGAGAGGAGACTACCACTCGTAGCGCCACTCGGTCGCCCGCGGACAACTGGCAAACCTTCGACAAAGCTATTTCTTACACTCCCTCCCTTTGTCGATTGTGCCTTACATCAAATGAATATCATATGCATATAGACTAATATTAAAACTGAACAGAATAAAATAAAATTAGCAGAGAGAAGCATTTAACTACTAAGTACAAAACTCAATCTAAAACTTAGTTAAATGAAAAATCAGTTTTAATTCTTCTTGGCTTGATCAGTTCGATTTTCTTCTCCTTGCATAGAGTCTGTTCATCACTATTCTGTGAACATAAAATCATAAAAATATTAGTTGCCTATATCGATTTACGTTAACCTCTGAACAACTTTAACACATGATTTTCAATCTCATGTTCGTGATTAGATCTCGTAGATAAGTAAACTCTCTCTCAGCTAAGGGTTTTGTCATCATGTCCGCTAGATTCTCCTTAGTAGGTATCCACAGGACTTTGACCTTTTTCTCATCAACGCATTGTTTTATGAAGTCACCATGAGATGCTGCCATAGATTTCCTAGTTCCCGTTTCTTCTCTGAATATTAGATCCTTCTGTATGTTTTCCAAACTCTGGTCAAATGTTTTGAGTTTATGACTCCCGTCCATTTCAGTGCAGTCTCTTGCAGACCTGTTATCACACCATATGGTTACAGAGAACAGAGTTTGCCCCAATATATACCTGATTGATTTGTCCAGTGATATCAATTCTTGACACGCGTCGCTCATGGCCAGATATTCTGCCTGGCAAGTAGAAAGTGTTGGACAAGACTGTTTATGGCTTCTCCAAGCGATGGTGTCCCCAAACAATTTTATAATATATCCACCCGTGGATGTTGAGTTCTCACAATCTCTAAAACTCGAGTCAGTTAATGCTTCTAGAAACTCAGAGTTAGATGTGAATTTTATACCCACATTAGTTGATCCTCTTAAGTATTTGAATATTCTTTTCACATCATTCTAGTCATCTTCAGTGGGTTCCAATTGTCTTCTTGCTAGGTAATTAACCGCATAAGCTATATCTGGGCGTGTAGCGTTTGCTAGATACATCAAGCTCCCGATGGCTTCTCTATACGGCACCCTTTTGATTTCATTATTTGTCTCTATGTTTTCTGTGTTGTGTTTAACCTTTTTATTTCTATTTTTAAC
Organism: Temnothorax longispinosus; assembly: GCF_030848805.1. Lineage (NCBI taxonomy): Eukaryota > Metazoa > Arthropoda > Insecta > Hymenoptera > Formicidae > Temnothorax > Temnothorax longispinosus. Next base: position 10,119,048 of record NC_092368.1, read on the forward strand.
TTGTCGAGTTACCATAGGGGTGTTCTGAGGTTTGCACTCTTTCATGTTAAATTTTTCTAAAATTTTCTCGGTATAAGGAGCTTGGTGTATTACAATGTTTCTTTCTTTTCTGTTTCTCTGAATTGTCATTCCAAGGAAGTTTCTTGGATCTCCGAGATCTTTCATGTAAAACACGCTACTCAACTGAGTTTTGATTTGCTTGAGCTTTTCTGTATCATTGCTAGCGATTAACATGTCATCTACATATAGTATAACCATTGCCAGTTTGCCTTTTTGTCTCCAAGTGAATAAGCACGGATCGTGTAGATCATTCTCAAGCCCTAGCTTACGTGCTTCCTCCGAAAATTTTTTATTCCATTTCTTAGGACTTACTTTTAACCCATACAAAGATTTCTGTAATTTACAGACTTTGGTTAATCTCATATGCTCTGAGTTGCTTACTCCTTCTGGTATTTCCATAAATACCTCCTCTTCAAGGTCTCCGTTCAAGAACGCGGTCTTTACATCCATTTGACACACTTCCAGGTCCTCTTTATTAATTACAGAAATGACAGCTCTTATAAGTAACAGTCTTGAAACTGGAGCATATGTTTCTTTCAGGTTATATATATTTTTGTCTTTGAAACCTCTCGTTACTAGACGGGCTTTATATTTAATCGTGCCATCTCTATCAATTTTTCTTTTAAATACCCACTTTGAATCAACTATATTGGGTCTTCCACCATTTGGTTTTTCTTTGGGTCTATTAACTATTTCCCATACTTTATTTTCTTTCATAGAGTCTAACTCTTCTTTTATAGCTTCAATCCACAAACTTTTATCTTTCGAGTTTACTGCCTCTTCATATGAAATGGGATCTTTTTGAATTGATGCTAAGAGAATATGTTTCAGCTCGTCTTCATTTGTCTGTTCGTCCTCTGAGATTGTTATGTAGCGTGCGAAACTAATGTCGTTGATTTTCTTAGATTTGCTTCTTGTTACAGGACCAATATTTTGGTCGACTTCAACAACCGACTTTCTTTTATTTAACTCGGAATTTTGTTTATCCTCATTCACTTTTGTTTTCTTCGGTCTTCCTCTTTTTTGCTTAGTTTTGTGCACCTCTAGACTCTCTGGAGCGGGTTTTTTATTTGTTTGGGCCGTATTGCGCAGATCTTCTATTAACTCATTTTCTGAAAATTCAATCATTATACCGGACGCATGTTCATTTTCTTGTCTCACTACCTCTTTACTTTCAGTTTGACAGTTTTTATACGCGTCTTTATACACCAGTTTCTCAAGGAATCTCACATGTCTTGACCCTAAGAACTTTCTTGAGCTGGGATGCCATAGAATATATCCGGTATCCGTATGTCCTACTAAGACTGCTTTTATCGATACATTACTGAATTTAGTTTTAGTTTTGGGTAGCTTGACATAGGCGATGCACCCAAATCTTCTAATCTCTTCGAGATGACATCGGGCTTTTGGTGAGAATTTCAATATTGAAATCTCGTAATCAATTAATTTGTGAGGCGTGACATTGTATGAATGAACAGCTGTTTCTGCTGCTAGTTCTCACATGCTTGTTGGTAAACCAGAATCACACATAAATGCTCTGATTGTTCTCTGAATCGTTTTATTGAACCTCTCGGCTACTCCGTTGAGTTCTGAAGTATACGGTGGACCACAGTCAGGTTCAATATGTTCCTTCTTCATAATCTCGGCAAATCTACCGCCGGTGTACTCAGTACCTCTATCTGACCTTACGTAGCATACTTTTGCGTTTGTTCCCAAGAGATTACGAACAGATATCAGATATTTTTCAAACGCTTGACCTGCTTCATCTTTTGATTTTAGGCAATATATTCTGGCATACCGAGAATAATCATCTATCAACGTCATAATGTATCTCTTTCCCCCTGGCCATGAAGTGGGTTTGATTGGGCCCATTAAATCTGAATGTATAATCTGTAATGGCCTTTCTGCTCTGCTTCTATTTTGTTTGAATGGAAGTTTTTTCATTTTTGATAGTATACATACTTCGCAATCTCTTATTGACTCTTCGAATTTTACATGCTGCAACCTCTTATCTTTCTTTTGTAGCATTTTCAAATAATTCAAAGATGCATGACCTAGTCTGACATGCCACAACATTCCTTCATTTGGTTTTTTATCTGAATTTGATGTATCAGAAAGATGTTCCATGAACATTCCCTCCAAATTCTCGATAGTATTTAAGTCATCCACTTTGATTTTTCTATGGGATGTCAGGCCAGCGTCATACTCTGCAGTTATTTCCTCTGAATTTACATTTTGAGCATTCGATTCGATGAGTTCTTCAGAATTCTCCCTCCCAATCACAGACTCTGTTTCTTTTGATACTTCTTCATCGTGCTCTGAATTGTCTCCCTCCGAAACTGACGATCGTTCGACCGTATTATTTGTCTGTGATTGCTTTGAAGACTCATTGTCTATTGCTAGACACGCTGTGCAAGTATAATTATCACACGTATTTACTACAGCGTCATCCTTGTTTATAGATTTTAGAACTTCAAACCTGACAACCCAAATCGGTTTTTCATAGACACCTTCAAATATAGTTTTATCATTTTCTTTGTTGTATACTCGGAATATTTTATTGTCGAGATATATACCAAAACCTGCATCTACGAGTCTTCGCAATGATAATAGATTTTCCGAGATATCTTTTGCTGCAATTACGTTTGTTAATTTGATGGGATTTTCGTTAGAAATGTTATTCAAAAGCAGTAGATTGCCTCTACCATCAATTACAATATCAGCAAAAACATTTTTATTGGCGCTCTTGATAACTCCTTTTTCAGAGATTTTAAAGTCACTCAGAATAAACCTTTTGTTGACGATATGGTCGGTTGCTCCCGAATCTGCTATAAACTCTATGTACCTTTCATTGTTGGGTTTGTTATTACCATATTCTGTCTTACCTTGATTTTTCTTGTACTCATCATCATCATATTCATCAGTGGCTGAGTGTCCATCCTCGTTGTCGTATTCAGCCCGTTTGGCCGTTGGGCAGCCTCTGGAACCACGATGATTTCCTCGCATTCTAGGACGTCCTCTGCTTTGACCACGGTTGCCTCTGAAGTTGGTCTTGCCTCTGCTATTAGTCTGTTGACTATTAGGTTTGTTCTTTTTGGCCGGAGGTCCGTACGCATCACCGTCTTTGTTGCCATGCCTTTTATATTGTCCTTGAATTGGTCGATTGAATTTGCTCGGGCAATCATCTCCTTTGTGGTCGGTTTCACAATTGCATATGTAACAAAACCACCGATTTGAATTTATTAATGGACACTCTCGTTGCCAATGTCCATCTCTGTTACATCTGAAATATTTATTTTTCTCTCCTTTGAATTTTTGCGAGCTTGCTCTGGATGCCATTGGTTCTCTCGGCTCCGGCTTCTTTGAGTCAGCATCGTTGTCTTCTTGGATGCGAGTCATGACTTTCCTCAGTGCTTCCATACTCATTTATTTACCCGTAGTTGTAATAACCGCAGAATCTGTACGACGTATTTCGGGCATGACTCCAATGATTGCTTGGTAAAAAGTAGATCGCTTCTCTTGCTCTGTTAGCTTCTGAGGATCGTCGCTTAGCTTGTGTTCTCTTATTATTTGATCAAATCTTTCACAAAAATTGTGGACTCTTTCTCCTTTATTCATCCTGAGATTATACAGTTTTGTTCGTATTGAAGTTGGCGTGGAGCTAACTTCACCTTTTCGACTTTCACGTAACTTTTGAAGGATTTCCATGGGCTCAGTCAAACCCAAGATCTTCTTGTGATATTCCTCATCAATATGACTTATGATTATGTCTTTGACTGAATTCTTTCTCAAAGTAGTCTCGATTTCTGAAACTCCAGTCGGTTGCGGCGCTTTAGGATCAATCAGATAGAGTAGCATCCAGCTTGTTAATTCTGTTTTGAGACAGTCCAACCAAACTTCAAAACTCGCTCTTGAGGTTAATTTATAGTTCCTCTGAATTTTCGGTCTGACATTCATTATGCTACCCGTGCTGCTACAGTTTCCGTGTACACTCTGGATAGACTTCAGCTTAGACTTCTCGGATTCAAGGATTTTGTTGTGTGCTAGTGCTAGTTTGTCCACTGCATCTTTCACCAAGAATCGAGTAGGCTGATCGATAGACACATTTGATGACAGACTTTTAGCCAACTCTTGAGCTTGTGAAATGACCTTCTGTAACTCTTCAGTATTCTTTTCCGACCCAGATTCATTGTCGTTATCCATCTCTGAATGTGTTAATGTTGTCCCGGTAGTATTCTCAGAACTTCTTTGTTTTGTGGTTGTCGCTATGATATAAAACACTCTATCATTATTATTATCCGGATTTTGTTTCCAATATTGTCAGATCTGACTACTCCCTCTTAAGTAAAAAAAGTTTCAAATTTTTACATAATTCATACTTTTCAACGCTTCAATCAATCATAGCACTCTGAATTTTCGGTCAAGCATAGATGACTAACATGTTTTGAAGATGTTATACTTACATTTGTTGATATGATCAGGATTCGACTCGTCTGATCCGATCCTTAATCTCATGCACTCTGCAAATTCTTGATTTGGATCCTCAGTTATGTCAGTCATCTGTTCCAGGATTGTGAAACATCATCCATTAGAATTTACTAATTAATACCATACATTATATACCAGTATTAGTACAATACTATATATCTGTACTAGGACAGGCATCCATATATAGTTCAACTCAATTGTTATTTGATTATAGTCTGACTTTTCTCTCTCTTTTATTAACTCCTCCTCTTAAGTTAGAACCGGGTACTTCTGAATTTTTTTTTTTTAAAGAATGATGTTTCGTGCTTTTGAACCAACACAATCGCATTGCAACCGTATTAATCCGAAGCAAGTAATCAGGTTCTCTAATCGTATACACCACACATGCACACCACTTAGCGAAGTTTGACCCGGGTGTTACCCCGAAAGCCAGTCGGTTTTGGGTTGCGCAAGCACACGTATGGGTCACGACTTCGATACTACCAATCCCCCTAGTCAATGAACAAATTACTTACCGAACACAAGTGTTCATCTGCACATTGACCCCAGAACTTTATGAATTTGCTCGAAAGAAAAAATCTCCAATCAATTCAAGTCTCTGTAGTGAACAAGAAAAACAAAAGAGAGCAACTCCCAAAGAAGGTCAGTAGTCAAGTCTAACCGCAAGGCAAGTCAGTAATTGACACCAAACCATAAGAAAAATTCTCATTTCACTTTTAACAGCAGACTTAGAAATCAGTTTATTCAGAGCATTTTTCATATTAATTTTTGACTGAGTACTTCCCTCATTTTATCATCTCTTAATTTAAACCCACTCTCTATTTTCCAATACCTTACATCTCACTTAAAATTTTTCAGCTTACTCGAAATCCCCAATGAGAAAAAATATTGAAAATTTTTATTCATTTATTATTTGTATATACTCTAGCACTTATCTTCACAAATTCAATCTTCACGAAATGAGAGAATTTTATCAACCACAACTCGACTCTTAACACTTTTCAATCTCTCGGAATGTCAATCTGAACTTCAATTATACTTGCAAGCACGGTATTGAAAGTGAATCTCTTTTTACATCTATACGAGAGAAAGCATAGCATGCAAGGGACCAAGAGCATTCCACAAGATATATATATACCGGCCTGGGAAATGAGCAGAAAAATCGTCAACAACTCCCTCCGTTCTGTGCGAACGCAAGCCGTCCGCCAGCACGAAGAACAATAGACGCTGACCGAAGCACTACGCATCAGTTCAAAGAACTGCTACGAGCGCGAGAGAGAGATCGCGATGCCCAAACACACGGCGCACATATATAAACACGCGAGAATGAGATAGAACTAAACAATGTTGTACATGTTAATATTTTATTTCTCAATCTTACACCCTTAAATTCGCCCCAATCCGCGTCTCACCAAAATTCCTTGTCACTATAAAAATATTTACTCGCGAACAGGTACCGAGCCTGTCGTATCTCCAGAAGCACTCGAGTGTCGGTTTTAACATCAAGACCGCGCCACGTGCATGCACACACACGTCTCCCCCGGTCGCTCTCTGAGAAAATAACCATCGCACGATTCTGGAAACCCCCGGTTTGCCTGGCTCACAACCATAACATATGCGTCCCTCTTCTATTCGATCTTGCATTATCGTTAATGCGCATTTTTACAATTTTACCAATACACTTCTTCATGCAGTTCTTCATTAAATTGCATCGAAATTTCACCTCTACGTTCTGGCTGTAATTTAACGTTGAACGAACTTTTGCACGTCCCAGTTCCCATACTTATTCACTTTTTGATTTTTTACCCTCTGTATTTTATTCATCTGAATGGAAAAAACTTTTTCACATAAAAATTCGTTAATTTACCTCTGAATAATACTCATTCACCGGGCGTTATAAGAAAAGAACAAAGGCACGTCCTGAGACGCCGCTCGACCGGCTTCAACGCGTTACTTGTCGGCAGGTTTTTCTTTTTTCGTAGACGAAACCACGGGTACTGCTAACATGTAGGATTATCGATATTTTTCTAGTTCAATAATAAGACCAGTAATACTCTGAATATCTTTTATTTAACCAGACGCTTTCTTCACTTGCACGAACGCGTAAATCCGGCCGCGCAGCACAGGCAGTTTACAAAGAGTACGAGGCTTGCTATGAGAGAGGAGACTACCACTTGTAGCGTTACTCGGTCGCCGCGGACAACTGGCAAACCTTCGACAAAGCTATTTCTTATAGAAAATAATGGCTTAGTAATAAGAGAAAATCCCTTTACAAATTTCCTATAATAAGAGCAGAGTCCCAAGAAGCTTCGCACTTGCTTCTTATTTTGAGGAATAGGCCACTCTTGAACGGTCTTAATTTTCTCCGAATCAGTAGAGATTCCTCTTTCTGAAACGACATGGCCTAAGTATTTCACTTCTCTCCCGAAGAAAGTACATTTTTTTGGATTGAGTTTTAAATTTGCACCCCGTAAACGAAGAAATACTTCCCTTAAATTTGCCAGCATTCCTTCGAAAGTTTTACTATAGATGATGACATCATCCAAATAAACCATACAGATCTTATTCAATATCTCACGAAGAACCTGCTCCATCAATCGCTCAAAAGTAGCAGGAGCATTACATAATCCAAATGACATTACAGTAAACTGTCATAAGCCATTTCCTATAGAGAAGGCCGTTTTCTCCCTATCCTGAGGACTAAGCTTTACCTGCCAATAGCCGCTTTTTAAATCTAAGGTGGTGAACCAGGAATTTCCGGATAAACGATCAAAAAGATCATCTATCCTGAGAATAGGATAAGAATCTTTTTCTGTAATGGCATTGAGCTTCCTGAAATCGATACAGAATCTAATCGTTCCATCTTTCTTTTTAACTAAAACAGCTGAAGAAACCCAGGCGCTATGAGATTCTTCGATGACACCACGTTGTTTCATTTTGTTTAAAATCTTTTCCACCTCTTCTCGCATATGCAGTGGAATTCGCCTAGGAGCCTGTTTAATCGGAGATGAATTTTTCACCCTAATAGCATGCTCAACGACGGAGCAATTTCCTGCAACCACATCTTCCGAAAAGACATCTTGAAACTCGATCACCAATTCAGCAAACTGCTCCTTTTGAGAAGCGTTAGTTTCGGAATTTTTCTCAAAGAATTCTTTAAGAAAAAAAGGAATCCCCCTATCAAAATTACAAATTCGGGAACAGAAAAAGTTTTCTTGACTCTCTGACACCGTTTCCTCAAAAACCGAAGAGAAAACGCTTCCTACCCCTATTTTTGAAAGAAAGTCCGCTCCTAGAATACACTCTTTTATGGCCGCTATGATTACCGGAAAATCCAAAGAAAATTTCCCTATTTCGATTCCAGCCACCACTCTATGTTTTACAGGAACCGTTTCTCCCGTTGGATAGGTCAATAAATATCTCTCTACAGGAGTGGGTGATTTCAAAGGACCTAACAAATCTTCCTTAAGTACCGACACATCGGAGCCCGTATCTATTCTAAAGACGCAAGTCCGGCCATTAACTCGGCCGCGAAAACAAAAATCACTTAACCCGCTACTTATCCTACTTAATTTCGCAGGGTCTTTGCACCCCTGAGCCGAACATGCCCCGCTGAGCTCGGCTATTCCGAGTTTTCCTTCTCTTCCGTAGTTAGAGAAGGGCACTCCGACCGAAAGTGCCCTTTGGCACCGCACTGCCAGCACTCCTTTTTCTCACGCCCGAATCTCGTCCTGAAACCCGAATTCTTCTTAAAATTTGCAGAACTCTTTTCATCTTTCTCATTCCCCGCCGATTTAATTTCGTTCCCAGCTCTGCCTTTTCCGAGATCTCTACTTTCAAATTTCCGCGAAAAACTATTCGCTTGGATGACTTTTATTGCCATGGCCCTTTCTATGGCGGCTCTCAAGGAAGTTAATCCCTCTAACTGAAGAGTTCGTTTTACGAAACCGTCAGAAAGCGCCGCAACGAACTGGGCGCACGCAATCTTATCCCGCACCTCGGCCGAGCATTCTGAATAGGCTAAACGCGCTAAACGTTATAAATCCGCTCCCAAAACGGGCAGATCTTCTCCGGGTTTTTGTCTCCGATTAGTGAACTGGGTGTAAAACGTTTGAGACATATGCGCTTCGCCAAAACGCAACTCTAACCTAGCCTCTAATTCAGAATAGCGAAGGCTCTCGAATTCGGTTACCCCATCCAATATGGCACGCGCTTTCCCTCTTAAGCTCGAGGCTAAAGCCACGGTTCTCGAAGATTCCTCCCAGCCATTCGCTTGCGCAATTAAATTGAACTGTGCTAAATATTCGCGCAGTGGAACACTCCCGTCGAACGTGTCGGGCTTTAATTTATAACCGAGCGACGTTTCACTCGAACCTCCACACGCGGTGCGCCCCGCACACGAGCCCTTGCCCGTGCCCATCACACGCAGCGGCTCGACCGAATTTCCGCACGCGGCGCGCCCCGCACACGCGCCCTCACCCGCGCCTATCTCACGCGTCGCCTCATTTGAAATTTCGCCGCGAGAAACATTATTGGAGGGATTTAGCTGATGTACGGCGAGTTGCTCCTGAAGACGTGCCACCGCAGCGTCGCGTTCCTTCAGGCGAGCCTCCAACTCGCTGCGGAAAAGCTGTTGCTCCTGCTGCTCCAGCCGCCGCTCCTGACGCAGCTTTTGAAGCTCCAAGAAGACAGCTTCGAAAGCGCCCGCCTCTGTCTCCGTCGCCCCCGCATCCTGCGGATGGGTCGCGCCCGCCTCCGTTGTTGCCGACGCCGCGGCCTGCGAACGGGTCCTCGGCGGGGTGTGCGTGGTAGTCATCTTGTTCGGGATACTGCGTTCGTCGCCTCGTATCCCGGACGAGCCCCCAAAATGTTACGCTCGTCGAGTAAGCTCGCCGCCGTAACACTATCGCGCACTCTACACTCGCGCACGTATTTCGCGGAACTCGCAAAAGGAAAGAGAACTCAAAAGAACTTAAGAAATGCGTTTATTCCAAGCTCGTAAAACAGAACGCGTGCGGATTCCAAAAATCCGCCAGACAGAAAATCAATAAATCCATCAACAAACTCCCGTTGTCAAGGAGCGCGCTTCACAGCTTTCCGTGACTTCTCTACTCAGTGTCCAGCACGGGCGTAACATTATATATAATTTATATTAATTTTTGTATGAAATATTTCGTTCCGTGTAAAATAAAATAATAGAAATAATTAAAAAACAATGTATAATAACTATGATCGACTATGATCCAGCTTTCTTCGTAAGAGAAAAATAAGGTATCCCTCGTTTGTCACGTTTACTTTATAAAATGTATTTTCATACCTTGTCACTTTGGCTTCTGTTTTAACCGATCAATGTTGAAGTCTATTAAAATTGAATGTTTTGCATAATTTAAGTGAATGTCTCGTATTTTGTGATGGAAATTTGTCGAAAGCGCAGAGATTAAACAAATCATCAGTAATCAGTAATATAAATATTAAGATTCGAAGTGTAGGCTCCTTATGGAATAACCAAGTATAGATAGCGGGCTAAATAAAAGCCAGGCGCGGTTGGTGATGCGCAAATATTATAATAATTAATTTTAACATTGTATAATTTTTCCAACAAAAATTCGTTCAAATATAACCAGTTATGCAGCATCTGAAAGTTAAATTAATCGGGGCGAGAGAAGGAATTTTACTACTCCAATAAATTTGTGTTGGAAAAATTATGTGCTAAAATTAAGGGGGAACATATGAGTAGATCGCAAGAAAAAAAGGTGAAATACGGGAATTTTTATCTTGGAAACTATTAATTTGATTCGATCCGGGTTTTTTTATTTAAAAGTATCTACTGAGGCACGTTCACAAATTTTTTTTAAGGCAATTCATTCCGTTGGAGCGCTGTTCTCGTGGCCGACGTAAAATGTGACACGGTTCACGGTTCCCAGAATTAGGCCAGTCAAATTAGACAAAAAAAGGCTGTTGCTCGAAAGTGATGCGAACTTTTTTATTCCTTTTTAGGCGTGTTGGGGGTGTTTAGAAAAGCTTATTTCTGAGTTGTCGTGTTATTTGACCCTGAGCTTTTTGAGGGGTGGAGGGAAAACCAAAATTTTCGCGGTTTTTTGCATTTATCTCGTTTTGATTAATAGATAGCACTTTTTCGCTCCTGAGAAAGTTGTAGGGCTTGAAAAAACGAAGAAAATGAGCGGTGACTCGTTCCGATTCGTCAAAAATTGATCTCAGGGGAGCCTCCGGAAGTCGCGCGTGTCGAGCCGAGCGTTCGGAACTCGAGGCGCGTTTTTCGCTTGTCTCTTTTCTGATAAATGCAATCGAAAAATGACTACAATGAAACTTGTAGAAGATGAAAATACCTACCATTTGCCGCACATTACATCTAAATTCATTGAATTTTTGGGGTCTTTAATTTTTGGAGGCTCGCTCAGGGAGGGGCTCAATTTTTGACGAATCGGAACGAGTCACCGCTTATTTTCTTCGTTTTTTCATGCCCTACAACTTTCTCAGGAGCGAAAAAGTGCTATCTATTAATCGAAACGAGATAAATGCAAAAAACCGCGAAAATTTTGGTTTCCTCTCCCCCCCTCAAAAAGCTCTGAGTCAAATAACACGACAACTCAGAAATAAGATTTTCTAAACACCTCCTACACGCCTAAAAAAGAATAAAAAAGTTTGCCTCACTTTCGACCTCAAATATCTAATTTGACTGGCCTAAATATCTCGAGAACGGCTGGACCGATTTGCTTCAAATTTATACACAATATTTTACGATAGTTTCTCTTGTTTCCATTGGGAAATTTGTTTTTACTTAACTATTTTTTTTATCACACTATAAAGGTCGAAAATTTGGATCGAAAAATGAATGTGACCTTAATAGTCTGATAAAAAAAAACTAGTTGAGTAAAAAAAATTCTCCCAGTGGAAACGAGAAAAACTATCGTAAAACATTGTGTATAAATTTGAACCAAAGCGGTCCAGCCGTTCTCGAGATATTCTGGGAACCGTGAACCGTGTCACATTTTACGCCGGCCACGAAAACAGCGCTCCGAGGGAATAAATTCCCTTAAAAAAATTTGTGAACGTGCCTCAATGTAGATACTTTTAAATAAAAAAAAACCCGGATCGAATCGAATTAATAGTTTCCAAGATAAAAATTCCCGAATTTCACCTTTTTTTCTTGCGGTCTACTCATATGTTCCCCCTTAATTATTATAATATTCGCGCACCACCAATTGCGCCTTGCTTTTATTTAGCCCACTATCTATATTTGATAAATATATTAAGTATAATAAGATAACTCGATAACTTTATTAATATTAAAAAAATTTCGATATTATTAATATTAGAGATAGTCAATAACCTTTATTAATATTTATATAATAACTTTATTGATATAACATTAATATAATTATCATATTTGTATTATCTTTACAGAAGATTATAGAAGGTGTTCAAAATAACTTCCATTTTCTTCCGCATAATAACGCGATTCTCCGCATTATGCTTTTTTGCACTTTCGATAACATTACGGGTGTAATTTCTTGACAGGCTGCTTCTATTTTTTGTATAAACTCGTTTCTACAAGGTGGCAGTGTCTCATAAACCTGATCTCGTATGTAACCCCATACAAAAAAATCCATAAGTGTTAGGTCAGGAGAGCGTGGGGGCCATTCATGCAGAGTGCTATGGATCCCTATCCATCTGTTAGGAAATCTTTGATGTAATATATTACGAGCGAGAAGGGATGTATGAGCAGGATGGCCATCTTGTTGAAAGATAATATTTGGTAATACCAGCCAATGGAACATCTTCTAATAAATTAGGTAGTATTTCCTCCAGAAAAGCGGAATAAACTTCTGCTGTGACATTAATATTTTCCGGAAAGAAATACGGCCCGATAACTTGATTATCTAAAATTCCCATCCAGACATTAATATGGAATTGGCCCTGGATGTGTGTTTCTTTTCGGCAATGAGGATTTTCCTCCGCATAATGATGTTCATTATGTCTGTTTATGCGCCCATCACTGCGGAAAGTGCATTCATCTGTCCAGAGAATTCTCCTCAAGAAATGATCATTAGCGATGTTGTTTATGTCAACCTGGTACAAAGGTACAAATTTGATTGCTACGATTTTGTAGATATTTGAAATCAAAATGGCAAGAAAATTGTTAAATTATAAACTTGTGGCTGTCTTACGATAAATCGATATCTTTAATATTACAATTTTTTAATGATTCTCAAAGCTAACAAAAATAAAAATTTGATTTTTAAAATATTTTATAAAAAAATTGTTGTTTATTCTCAATTGTGGTAAGAACCGATAGCCACCAATTGGTAATATATCTTGCTCTTACTTGTTCTGAGAGCCAATCACAAAAAGCTTCTCGGCGACGCAAATCTTGAGAAAATAATCTTTGAGTTGTATGCCTCTTAAATGGATGCCATCCAAGATTATGCTTAATAATTTTGTGGACTCTAGTATGGCACACCTGTAGGTCATATGCAACACTTCTCGTGCTTGTATGCGGATTAGCAATAACTGCCTCTCTTACAGCATCAATTGTTCTCTCATCTCGTTGGGCTACATGCCGTGGGCGTGTTGGAGCGTGTAACATTCCATGTTGACAAGTTCTATTATATAGAACTTGAAAAAAACCGTGCCCCGGGTGTTGCTTATCAGGAAAACGTTCGGCATAGAGGGCTGCGGCTTGCCTTTGATTTTTATGGCAATAAATTTGCAATAAATAAGCAACATATTTACTAATTCTTCGTTACTGTAACGAATACGCTCTATTATCAAACACATCAGAAACGTGGCTATTTGCAAACTGTTGCCTGTCGTTACGAAGAAAGCTGGATCATAGTCGATCATAGTTATTATACATTGTTATTTTATTATTTCTATTATTTTATTTTACACGGAACAAAATATTTCATACGAAAATTAATATAAATTATATATATAATATATACAATATATATATACATTTATTTCAGAATATTAATATTTCATCATTAACATTAATAATATAATTAATTCAATATACTGATGCTAATAAGCATCTTTATGTAAATAATGCTACTGAATCTCATATAAATCTACAAGGAATTTATTACTGAAAAGTATTCATTAAATATTATGATAATTTGCCTTATATAAACTATTCATTAGCATCATATTTAAAATGTATATTTTATACTAATAAACCTCTTGTTTATGAGATTAAGATTAAGATGTTTAAAATGCACCAGCATCATTTATATATAAAAAATTATATAATGCTTATTAGTATTGATATATTAAATTAATTATCAATTTAATAATAAATTATTTATTAATGTAACAAAATGAATATTGTAAGATTTGTTAATGGTGATTTCTGCCATTATTTAAATTTACATTGAATGAAATTTATTGGCCGACTTATAATTTAAATTTGCACACTAATTGCTGACTTTTGTCCTGTGCATAAACATTGTGTGCAAAAAATAATTTAAGTAATAAAATTATAATATACTAGCTGGTTACCCGGGCTTCGCCCCGGAGGACATGTCTCTCTCTCTCTCTCTCTCTCTCTCCTTCATCATGGAAACGTGCATTGATTCGCCCTCTCTCAAAGATTCGCACTCCACTGTCACCGTCTGATACGCGACCTATTGCTAACCTTCCTGAAATGTCAAAAATTCTTGAACGCATGGTGGCCTCACAAATCATCGACTATTTGAACGAACACAACCTGCTTAATCCCAGACAGTCTGCGTATCGTTCTGGTTTCAATACGCAATCTGCTCTATTACGTGTCTGTGACGATATTAGAATGGGAATTGATAAAAGACTCATTACAATCATGATTCTATTCGACTTTAGTAAAGCGTTTGATACGGTCCCTTATCTTCGTTTGCTTATCAAACTGAAAGAAATCGGCTTTTCTTATGAGGTTCTCGCGTGGATTTTTTCTTACCTTACTGGCCGCTCTCAAGCTGTATTTGACAACGAGGGTAAATTTCCTGAGTGGCTTTTCACGTCGACTGGCGTCCCTCAGGGCTCTGTACTTGGCCCACTTCTATTTGCTCTTTACATCAATGATATAGGTGGATTCCTGTCTTTTGTTTATCATATGATATTCGCGGATGATGTACAAATATATCTCCAATGTACACGTGCTGACATTCTTCACGGTCTTGAGTTTATTTCAAGGGATGCGAACGCTATTTTTGATTATGCTACGTTAAATGGTCTTAAACTCAATCCTGCAAAATCAAAGGTACTTATATTTGGTAGTCAGGCTTATGTCAATGATATTGACCTCCATTGTCTACCTCCTATTATTGTAAACCATACGCCTTTACCCTTTGTCAACGAAGCTAAGAATTTGGGTGTAATTTTCACGAATAACCTTTCTTGGAAAAAACATATATTGCATGTCTCTCAAAAAGTGCATTACTCTTTGTACAAGCTTAAGTTTAACAAAAACTCCTTGTCCACAAGGTTAAGGATAAGGCTGGTTAGCTTTAATTATGCCGCACATTGACTACTGCTGCCTAGTCTATCATGGTTTGACTGGAGAATTGAACACTTTATTACAGAGACCTGTGAACTGTTGCATTCGCTTTATATTTGATCTTAAGCGTGACGATACCCCGTTCAGGGGACAATTGGGGTGGCTTACAGTTGAAAACAGGAGGTTATACTTTCTTGGCTGTCAAATGTTTCGCATGCTTTACATGCGCTCCCCTTCGTATCTGCGTGACAATTTCGCTTTGCTTGATCCGCTGTTGAGGAGATCTGACCGCCGCCTTGTTGCATCCCAAATTTTTCATATTCCTTCTCATAGAACTACCACTTATAGAAACTCCTTTCATCTTTCATCAATATACTTTTGCCATTCTCTTCCTAGTAATATTACTTCTTCAATTGTCTCCTTCAAAGGTCTTCTCAGGGCATATCTGTTGGCGCGTGAAGTTGCATGATATTGATTGCTGGCGCGAGGCCTATGATGGTGTTTTTCCCTGTTATTAGCTTGTAAGTTGCGTAGCGTCTTATTCTTAGTCTTAATTAGTTTTACTCTACTTATATTGTTCCTACTTTTAAGCTGCGTTAGTTCTAGTCTTTTTACAGTGTATACTGTTGTGATAAGCTGTTAAGTTGTGCTCTACTCTTAACTGATTTGTGTAAGAGAGTGCACGCACATTTGTTCTCTATTTTGTATTGTTAATCTTTGCCCTTTAGTTTTTCTCGGGCATAATAAATCATATCTATCTATCTATCTATCATCTCTCTCTCTCTCTCTCTTTCTCTCTCTCTCTCTCTCTCTCTCTCTCTCTCTCTCTCTCTCAACGAGATTCTCGAGTCAAGAAATTAGTGATAATTTAAATGAACAAATGTTAAAAGTAGAGGAATGGTTAGATATAAATAAGGGCGGCAGTGTGGTCTAGTGGTAGAGCGCTAGACTCGTAATTTGAGGAACCAGGTTCGAGTCCACTAGAGCCATGAAGCATGGAATGTTTTTCCGATAGCTGCGCCCCTCCGTGCAAGATAGGCTCTTGTGCGGAGAAAACTGGGCTCCGTCTTTCGGAAAGAGACGTTAAGCCGTTGGTCCAAAGGGTTAAAGTGAGAGGAGAAGGATAGTGTTGGTAGTAGATTGCGAACCCTGCGGGGATATGCAATAAATGACGAAATTTTTATTCATATTTATTCATTGGTTAGATATAAATAGATTAGTTGTAAATGTAAATGAAACAAAAGTTATGCTAATTAGAGGTGTTAGAAAAACAGTAGTTGAAAGTAATGTGGTAATCAAATTAAAAGGGGAAATATTAGAAATGGTAAACGAAATAAAATACTTAGGAATAATAATAGATAATAATCTACATTTCTCGGTTCATGCGGATTATGTTAGTAGAAAAGCAGGGGCAAAGCTAGGGGTTTTGCGCAGAGTTAGTGAGGATATGTCGCGTGACATGAGATGTAAGATATATAATACAATTGTAGCGCCGCTGTTTGAGTATTGTGCGTCGATCCTGATAGGTTTAAGTGAAATTAATGTACAGCGATTGCAAAAACTGCAAAATCAGGGGATGAGAATTATTCTAAGGAGAGATAAGAAGAAGAAAATTAGGAATTTGTTACAAGCGTTAAAGTTTATGTCTGTTAAAGAAAGAATCGAGTACAATGTTTGTCTATCAGTATATAAGATAGTGAATGAATTGTGTCCGAAATACTTAAGCAGGGATATAGAAATGGTGCAAACAAGAAGCAACAGAGACACGAGAAAGGGTAAAAATCTGTGAATTGCTAGATGTAGGACTAGAGAGGAACAAAAAATGTTGTTGCACGACGGATTTAAAATGTACAATGATTTGCCGAATGAGGTGAAAGATGAGCAAACTTTGAAGGGATTTAAAAGAGCATTGGAGAAACATATTAGGGGGAGGGAGCAGGGTGTATAGTGAGCATTATGAATAAGGAAACAGTTGTTTGTATTGTATTGTAATAAGTTTGTAACGATGCACCCCCAAATGTGCATCGTTCCGGCAGAAACACCACGCCGAGACCACCCAGCCGACCACCCGCGGGGGTGAAGAACGGGCATGGTGTGCCCAACATATTTTTAATCGTTCTAACATGTAATGTTAGGAAGTCCGCAAACGGACTTAACGCGGCAACCACCTCACCGCGCCGAGCGGTGCCGAAGGCGGCCGAAGACCGCTGAGCGCGACCGCGGCGTCGGGACGCCGAGATCACCGATCGTTCCGCCGCACCGTCCCGGCGCTCGCGATCGCCGTCGCTACCCCCACCACGCCGCGATGCCGCCGCGACGCGTATATAAGCCCGGCGTCGCTGGCACAATTCGCGATTCCCGATCATCCGTCGTACCGACCACACCGATCCTGAACTCTCGCATCCGCTATCCCGAGTCAGCCAGATACGAAGGTAGAGCGCCTCCGGCCTTCTCTGTCTTCGCCGAGTGCGTCTCGGCAAACGACCAGTTACATCCAGCCAAAGCCAGTCTGAAACGAGGGTAGAGCGCCTCTGGCCTTCTCTGTCTTCGCCGAGTGCGTCTCGGTTGACGATTAGCTTCATCCACTCTCGACGCTTGCAGTCGACCTCCACGGAACGCTTCTCGGTGGCCGACCTCGCGCTAAGCTCGATCCCGCCGCCTACCGCGCCGAATTACCGCGATCTCGCCCGCGCTTCGCGATCCCCGCCTCGCGCCATTTTCCCGCGCTCCGATCCGCACCGCCCGGGAAAATCGGCGCCGCCTGCGCCGATACCCTTTGTAACGCGATTCGGCCCGCAAGACCACCGAAAGTACCGCCTCCGCCCCGTACATACCGCGCGTTACCGCGCGCCGCCCGCGACAGACTACTCATTGTATCTCGCGAACACGTGTTACCACACTCCAATTTATTTGCTGCAAATATCGCGAACCATCGTAACTCTGTACATAAATTTGTTGTAAATACCGCGAGCACTTTTGTTACCAAATAAAGTCTTGTTACTTGTTACTTGCATTAAACCGAGATAATACGCTTTATTCTGCCGACCCCGTCCCGCTTCTGCTCCTCCGCGCCTCCTTCGAACCCAGACCAGCTGCGAGCTAGATCCGCGCTTCGAAGCCAGGTTGTTTTAAGTTGTAATGTAAGAAACTATTGTGATACTATGTATATGTAGCTATACTGCAGCTAATAAATATCTATCTATCTATCTCTCTCTCTCTCTCTCTCTCTCTCTCTCTGGGATCTCGTAAGTACAGATAGACGTGTCATATATCGCTCCGTATTTAGCGAATATTTTCTGCCGCCCACTGCCCTCCGGGGCCTTCCTTTTCTAGTGCATGAATACAGAGCTATCTTGGCTTGCATTATTCGCTTCCGCTTATGCTGGATCTGTTCCTGTGGCGACTACTGCCTGCATTTATTTCCTCTTTTCCTGGAATTTGGCATCTTCACGGTTCGGTATCTGCGGAGCGCGCATGCACTGGATTCCCTGGCCCCTGGAAAGCGGCTGGCTGCGGACGTGCGAGGAGCACGAGGTTGGTGCCTGCTGATTCGGCATAATTTGGGAGGAGACGTTGGCACGTGGCTATATCGTGTCGACGGTGGCGTGTTGTGGTATTTTTCTTTGGAACTCTTAGAAGTCGATAAGGAAGAATTATCACATGATAATGAGCAATAATGGAGAAGCAGGTGATATGTAAGCAATGCAGGAAAGAAATAAGGACACAGTTGGTAAAATGCGTACCTTGTGATAAAGTATTTCATCCGAGTTGCCACAAAATACATAAAGTATATAATTTTGCTAATGAGTTGGTCTCCTGTCCTGGTAAATGTGAGATATTTACTATAAAAAATTCTCATACTGGAGAAGCGAGTTCGGTGAAAGATCGTAATTAAATTATCGAATACAGAGGATAATCAAGTAGGATCCAGCATGGAAACTAAAATAGATTGGTTGGTGAGAAAAGTTAGTGATGAAATGATTCATAAAAATGAAATAAAGAGTATAATAACATGTATAGTTAGAGAAGAATTAGAAGGCTACAGGAAAGAACTGGAAGAAATGAAAAAGATGTGGAGTGTAATGTTATCTGGAAATGCCCCGCGTAGTTACTGCGAAGCGGTCAAAGAGAAGAAAAAGGAAAATGTTATCATAATAAAACCGAAGGAGCAACAAGAGAGTGAGAAAACAAAAAAAGTAGTCAAGGAAAACATTGATATTAAAAATATGGCAGTAGGTGTATCAAAGTTGAGAAAAGGAGGAAAGGGAGCACTCATTTTGGGATGTGAAAGCGAGCAAGAATTAAAACAGTTAAAATCAACTGCTATGAGTAAACTGAGAGATAAGTACTAAATAATAGAGCCGAAGGGTGCTCAGACGAAATTAAAAATTTTCAATTTGGATGAAGAAGAAATAAATTGTGACGAGGGTCAAATAATAGATATGATAATAAAACAAAATCATTTAGATGAAGAAAGAAGAGGATTTTATATTAAAATTGTGAAGAAGATAGGTAGAAGAGGACAGAATGGAAATACTAATACAACCAGAGCTAAAAGAGAAAATGGTTTGCTGATAGTTGAAGTTGATGAGATAACGCATGTGGAAATGTTAAAAATGAGAAAATAAATATTGGATGGAGGAAATGCCATGTTGCTAACTATGTTAACGTTAAGAGATGTTTCAATTGTTGGGGATTTTACCACATAGCGAAAAACTGTACACGACCGGTAACATGTTCGAAATGTGCAGGGGATCATAAGGATAGTGATTGTAAAGTCAAGAAAGAAAAATGTGTAAACTGTATGTACAAGAATAAAACCTACAACTTGAAAATAAATGAAGAACATGGTGCTTTGAGTAGAGAATGTCCGACACTTAAAAAATTACTAGATGAAGAAAAAAAGAAAATTCGATGGAAAAATGATGAATTATAGCTAAGGAATAAAGGTGAAGAGATAATGTATACAAATGCGCAAAGCCTGATGGTACATAAAGATGAGATCTTCCATCAAATAATGGCGACAAAAAACCCAACGATAGTGGCGTTGTCGGAGACAAGAGTAGATGACAGCATAGAAGATTTTGAGATAAATATGAGAGGCTACAGTCAAGTGAGGTGTGATGCTGAGAATAGGTATACAGGAGGAGTTGTTGTTTATATTAGAAATGATATTAAATACGAAACTGTAATGGTGCACAAGATCATAGGTAACTGTTGGTGTGTTGTGATAAAGGTATACGAAAGATGGTACAAGGGTACAATTGTAGCAGTGTACCATTCACCTAGTGCACCAGATGGCATTTTTATAAAGTTTATTGAGGACTTAATTGAAGATATAATTGTAAAAAAGGCGTGTATAGTAATAGGAGACTTTAACATAGATTTAACACTAGATGCGTTTTATTCAAATAAGTTAAAAAATTCTATGTTATGTCTAGGACTGAAGCAGTATGTTGATCAACTAACAAGGGTGACAATTCATAGTTGTACACTTATAGATTTAGTCTTTGCGAGCTTGGATCTGAGTGAGTGTGTAACTGTTGTAGAAAATCCGAAAATTACGGATTATGCATGGGTAAAAATTGAATTTAAGGCGAACCAAGTTGTAAACTGTTATAAAGAATTTAGGGGAAGAGCATACAAAAGGATGAACATAGAGAATTTTGTTAGTGAATTGCAGCGGAGCATGGGTGACAATTTAAAATTAGATATAAATGAAAGGGCGAGTACTTTTGTTAAAAATATAGTGGCGGCATTAGATACTGTTGCGCCGGAAAGAAATACCAAAGGTATGGGAAGGGAAAGTATGGTTTACGGAGGATATAAAATGGGCGGTAGTTGTTAGAGATAGGGCGTACGGAAAAGCAGTTTATACGGGTTTAGAGCAGGATTGGCGGCGGTATAAAATTAAAAGAAACAAAGTCGTTAAACTTATAAAAGATAGGAAAAGGCAATATTATGAAAATATGATTGATGACAATAAATCAGATTCAAAAAGAATGTGGAAAACATTAAAAGAAATATTGAAAGGTGAAGTTATGGATGTAAAAATTGCTGATAGGATAGATTTTGAAGGTGTTATCACTAATGAGGAAATAAATATAGCAGATAAGTTCAATGAATATTATATTAATAGTATTGGTAACATTATAAATAGTATTAAGCAAGTAGATGATCAAAGGAGTAATAGGAGAACAATATATGGTGTTGAAAATAAAGAAGTACTAGAATACTTTGATCCTATTAATGCGAGTGAATTGGAAAGGATCGTGATGAATCTTCCGGCTAAGAAAGGGACTGAGGAAGGAATAAGTGTTGACGTGTTAAAAGCAGTTTTTTGTGAAATTAAAAATAAATTTACGGATATAATAAATAAGTCACTGGATATGGGTGTATGTCCAGATGGCTGGAAGACGTCTACGATAATTCCAATTCCTAAAATTAAAAAACCAAGAAAAGCTAGTGATTATAGGCCGATTAACGTTCTGCCAGTATATGAGAAGGTTTTAGAATTAGTGGTTAAAGATCAAATAGAAAAATATCTAGAGGCAAATAATGTGCTCACGGAGCACCAATCTGGATTTGGAAAATCATACTCATGTGAGACGGCAATACAAGAAACAGTAGATGAATGGAAATTGGAGATTGCTGAAGAAAAAATGGTGGGAGTAATATTTATGGATTTAAAAAGAGCGTTTAAGACTGTAGATAGAAGGAGATTATTAGATAAATTGTATCAGATTGGGATAAGGGGTAAGGTCTGGGATTGGTTAAAGTCATATTTAAATAACAGAACACAAAAAGTCAGATTCAATGGTCAGTTTTCCAAACCAATGGTAATAGACCATGGTGTCCCGCAGAGGTCAGTGTTGGGTCCGTTGCTTTTTATATTGTATATTAATGATATAATTAACGCATGTCCAATGGATAGTAATGTGAAATTGTTTGCGGATGATACGTTGATCTATGTAACGGGAGAATCCAGTGAGGAACTTAATAGAAAGATGAATAATGTATTTTATAAGATAGAAGAATGGATGAACCTAAATAAGTTAAAGCTAAATGCAGAAAAAACAAAATATATGATTGTTCGGAGTAGTAGAAAGGAAGTTAGAGGACAGATAAGAATAGCATGTATGAATAGCGATGTGTTAGAACGCGTGGAAGTAATAAAATATTTAGGTGTAATGATTGACAGTAAGCTCACTTTTGCTGAACATTGTGATTATATGTTAAAAAAGATAGGGAAGAAAACTAGCTTTTTAAATAGAATAGGTCATTACTTGACACCGTACAGTAGACAAATAGTGTATAAGGCGATTATTGCACCGCATTTTGAATATTGTGCAACAGTGATTGTGGGGATGGACGAGAAATTAAAAAACTACAAGTGGAAGCAGTGGCGCAGAACAGAGCTATGCGAGTAGTTTTGCAATGTAAAAGGAATACCAGAGTGGAACATATGCTGGAAGCCTTGCAATATATGTCAATAAGACAGAGAATATATTATAATACATGTATATTTATGTTTAAGATATTAGGAGGTTATCTACCACATATGTTGAAAAATAGGCTAGATTTAGTAGGTGAAAATAATCAGAGGGAGACGAGACAAAAGGGTAATGTAACTGTACAGTTGCAAAAAACGTGTGAGGCATAAAGGAGTGTTTCTTTTATAAAGGTATTAAAATGTATAATGATTTACCTACAGAGGTAAAGTAATGTGATAGAGTAGATAAATTTAAGAGAATGTTGAAAGATTATGTTACACACAATGTTGCGAGATTGTAACGTGCTGTATATTTTATGTATATAAATAACCGAGAAGGGTAATAAAGATTAATCATCCTCTCTCTCTCTCTCTCTCTCTCTCTCTCTCTCTCTCTCTCTCTCTCTCTCTCTCTCTTTCTCTGCTCTCTCTCGGTTCGCGTCTCTCTCGCTCTCTCTCTCTCTCACGGCGAGTGTTGTTGCATTATGCAAGTCTTTTTGTTGCTCGTCACGTGGATTGCGGAGCTCGTCGGGCTGTCGCTGGATCTGTTGCTGTTTGCACGGCGAGTGTTTCTCATTATTGCATATCATTCTGATATCGAATCATTCCATGGAGGATGTCGATCTCTCTGCGCATGTGCCTGCCGTTTGATCTGTTCTTTCCTACACCTGCTGTCCCGGCGTGCCATCGAGTTTAACATCGATATTGACGTGTCGATTGATCGTCGTGTGACTTCGAGTTGTCACTAGCGGCGCCTTCACAGTTCGGATGTGTGTGATGTGAATTGGGTACTGATGTGTGTATCGTTCTCAAATTGAGTTAATCTCTTATTGCATAGTGATCCTATGATTTTTTTGGTACGCATTATCTTGTAGCATATACAGCTCAGCGACTTTACTTTTTGCCTAACATAGATCGATTAAGTCAAGATTTGTTCGAGTGATATGTACGCTTTCATAATTTTATTATTCTGAGGCATTATATTATCAGTCGTTGCTACCAATTATGCTTGTTTTATACTTTTATACTTTTATACTTTTATACTTT
This sequence comes from Temnothorax longispinosus, assembly GCF_030848805.1. Lineage (NCBI taxonomy): Eukaryota > Metazoa > Arthropoda > Insecta > Hymenoptera > Formicidae > Temnothorax > Temnothorax longispinosus. Next base: position 10,142,630 of record NC_092368.1, read on the forward strand.
TATGCATGAGTCTGCGTATGTGTGAATTGCTTCTTCACCGTACTTTATTTTGTTTTCGTGCGATCGCCTTTTGCGTGAGTGTTGCGGCTTGACTCTGCGTCTCTCTGACATATACCGTGTGTGTGGTTTGTTAGGTATGTTGAGAGAGAGTGCGTGCACTAAGTGCAAAAAAACGATTGCGACTGCCTCTGTTGAGTGTAAGTGTGGGAGATCATTTCATCCGGGTTGCGTCAAGCCATACGCGGTTACCATAAAAGCTGACACTTGCTGCAGATCATTGTTGTCTTTAAAGTTACCTTCTACTCTTGAGGTTAGTGATACTTCACCGTCTTTCAGCTTTGACGTGATGGCTTCTCCTGTGTGCACCGGTACTCCATCGCAGGCTCAGTCGCAATCACGGTGTGACGGCTCTACCAATGAGCTTTTGCTTCGCTTAACGGAACAGCTTAGTGCGTCTAGCGTTAACTTGAATGAGCAGTTGCGTGAATCGAATAGTCGTCTTTCTGCTTTTGTTGAGGAGCAGCGGCGTACTAATAGCGAACTTATGGATAAGATTGATAGGCTGAGTTGTATTGCGAGCAGAGTCGAGTCAAATAGTAATCGTATTGTGGAGTTAGAGCAGCAATGCGCTGCTCTTAAGAGTGAGATCTCTGAGCTGAGAGGTGATCAAGGTCGTTTGCCTGTTCCGCCGACTCAATCTGAGAATGAGCTGATAATATCGGGTCTGCCAGGTGTATTGTCTATTGCTCCCTCGGTGTGCGTGCGCAATGTATTTGCTGCTCTTGACATTCCTGATCTGACTTGCCATGTTCTTGATGTCAGAGCTGTCAAACGTAAGCCTCCCTCTGAGGCATCTGGCACATCACCGCCGTCTTCTTCTTCGGTTGTTGTTACTTTAGCCTCTTCGGCTGTGCGTGATATTGTCATTACCAAGAAGCGCGCTCGGCGCACTCTTAAACAGAGAGAGGTTTGCGATAATGACTCCGAACGGACAGTTCACGTCAACGAACTGCTTCCGAAGGAGACCTATAGCTTGCTTCAGCAAACGAAACGCGTTGCCAGGGAAAGGTTGTTTAAGTACGTATGGGTGAGGGATGGACGCGTTCGGGTCAGGCAGTCGGATGGCGGGCCCGTAATACAAATTAATACTAGTACTGATCTTGACTTGCTTGCTTGACGTGTACATTCCGGTCGCTCACCCTCCTCTGTATCATTACGTCGTCCGGTTTTGCGAACCTCGCACTTCGGCATTGCACATTTTAATGCGAACTCTCTTCGCGGTCATATTGACTTTATTCGATCTTATTTCCATAATCATTTCTATCATATAATCTCGGTTTCTGAGACATGGCTGAATGCTAACGTCTCAGACGAACTAGTTGCCTTGGATGACTACTTCCTTATCCGTCATGATCGAGTGAGTCGGATTGGTGGTGGAGTGGCATGTTATGTCCATCACTCAAGGCTAGGATTTTAGCTACTTCTAGTAATGTATGCGTTAATGAGCCTGAGTTTCTTCTTGTCGAAGTGCGTCTGTCGGGTGGCGATTCGGTGCTTCTTGCGTCTGTTTATAGGAGACCCAAGGGCCTCTTTCTACATGAGTTTGTTGAGTCATTTATTCGATTCTCACATCTTTATAAGAACATAATTATTAGCGGCGATCTGAACTGCAATCTAGTGTCGACGAGTGCTGAAGCGCAGTATTTGCGAGAGATCATGTCAAGTTTGTCCTTACATATTGTGGACTCTGGTCCTACCCATCATACAGCTTGTTCTGACACATGGCTTGACATTTTTGCGGTGGACGATGCGGATAAGGTGTCATTATTCGAGAAATCCGCGAGCCCTTTCATCGCTGGGCATGATATCATTGCGCTCTCTTTAACACTTAATGCTAATCATACATCCGATCTTGTCATGTCTCGGCGTAATTATAGGCGCATAGATTGTTCAGAGTTCACTGAATTTCTCGGATCTATAGCTGGTGAGGTGAGGGCCGCGATAGAGGGGCTGTCTAGTGATGCGGATGTCGATGGATTTTGCGAGGTACTGTCTCATTACTTATTGAGTGCACTTGACATCTTTGCTCCCTTGCGTGAGTTTATTGTTAGGAAGCCTCCAGTAGGATGGCTCACTAGTGAACTGGTTGATCGTTTACATACTCGTAACCGGTTATATAAGCGTGCTAAACGTACCAACTGCCTGTTAGGCTATGCTGAGTATCGACTTTTCCGCAATCAGCTGAATGCTGACATCAAACATGCGAAGAGTGAATTTTACTTTAAGTCTTTAGTTAGCATTACTAATCCGGCGAAACTTTGGAGAGAACTGGCGCGACTTGGACTTGCGAAGTCATCTTACACTTCTCCTCTGCATTTCTTTACTTCCAATCAGCTCAACTCGTACTATTCCTCTGTTTCCAATGCTCATCCTCCTTGCTTATACTCCGATTTCATTTCTGCCATTGCTTCCGTAAATCGTCCTTCTGATCGTCCTGAGTTTGTTTTCTCTTCTATTTCTCCTCAATCTGTTTACAAGTTTATTTCTACCCAGTCTATTCACTCTCATGCCTCTGGTTCCGATGGTATTCCTCTTTATGCTCTCCGTATTTCATGGCCGGTTATTTCATCCTGTATCACATCCTTGTTTAACCGTTCACTGGACTCTGCTTTGTTTCCATCCAAGTGGAAGAAAGCATATATTCGCCCTCTCTCCAAGATCCGCACACCTTTGTCTCCATCTGACACCAGACCAATTGCGAACCTACCTGAGCTATCTAAACTACTTGAGAGAGTAGTGGCTTCGCAGATTGTTGAGTACTTGAATCGATATAATATCTTAAATCCTAGGCAATCTGCATATCGTGTGGGTTACAGCACGCAGTCTGCACTCCTGCGCGTTTGCAATGACATTAGGCAGGGAATTGACGTTGGACTCTTGACTATAATGATATTGTTTGACTTCAGTAAGGCGTTTGACACGGTCCCTCATTTGCTACTGCTTATTAAACTTAAGGAGATTGGCTTCTCTGATGCGGTTCTTAATTGGATCTTCTCCTATCTAACCGGGCGTTCTCAATCTGTTATTGATGATACAGGCAATCTTTCAGATTGGATCTTCTGGCGTTCCTCAGGGCTCTGTGCTTGGCCCATTGTTGTTTTCATTGTTTATTAACGATATATGTAATATACTCTCTTATGTGTTCCATATGGTTTTTGCTGATGATATTCAAATTTATCGTCAGTGCTCACCTGCTGATCTCCCCCTGGCGTTGGAGTTAATGTCGAGAGTTGCCAATGCTATTTTTGATTATGCTAACAGGAATGGACTTATGCTCAACCCAGCTAAGTCCAAGGTCATCATTTTTGGCAGCCAAGCTTATGTCTCTGCTATTGATTATGGCTGTTTATCTCCTATTATCGTGAATGGCACTTCTCTTCCATTTGTGAGTGAGGTGAGAAACTTAGGTGTGATGTTTACGTCCAATCTTTCTTGGACTAGACATATCTCGCTTGTCTCGCAAAGGGTTAACTTTGCGTTGCACAATTTAAAGTTCAATAAAAATTCTCTTTCCACCAGTCTTAGAATAAAACTCGTGGTCACTCTCATCATGCCTCACATTGACTACTGCTGTCTAGTGTATCATGGTCTGAGTAGTGAGTTGAATACCAAGTTGCAACGTCTTGTCAATAGCTGCATTCGCTTTATATTCAATCTAAAATATGATGAACATATTACTCCGTATAGGCGTCAACTTGGGTGGCTCACTGTTGAGAATAGACGGCTCTACTTTCTTGGATGTCAGATTTATCGTATTCTTTATATGAGTTCGCCTATGTATCTGCGGGAGCTATTTACTGCTCCTGATCCGTCACTGAGGAGATCTAACCGTCTGGCTTCATTGGCCACTCAAAGTTTCCTCATTCCGGCTCACAGAACTACTGCATACAGGAATTCTTTTCTGCTTTCGTCAATATACTTTTGGCATTCTCTTCCTGATGTTATAAAATCAGCATCTTCCCTTCCTGCCTTCAAGAGTCTTCTTAGTACCTTCTTGCATTCGTCTGAAGCTGAGTGATTGGGTCATTTCTTTTTCTGCTTTTAGTTTTGTCTAGTTTTGCCTGCGTGGTGCTTTCTAATTTAAGTGCGCTAGTCTTAGTTGCGATTCGAAGTTAATTTGATTAGTTTTAAGTTGCGTTAATTATAAGTAGTTTTAAGTGCTGTAGTTTGTTATGCTTAGTTTGCATGTATTACTGCTTTGTTATTTGGTTTTGCCCTTTAGCCTTGCTTGGGCATATTAAATATATATCAATATCAATATCAATATCTCTCTCTCTCTCTCTCTCTCTCTCTCTCTCTCTCTCTCTCTCTCTCTCTCTCTCTCTCTCTGGGTGCACGTGCTCACGTCGCTCCGAGTTTGGCGATAACTTGTGAGTGGAGGAATAAGTTTAAAAAACAAGTAAATGTTTACAAGATATTCTTCAACGTTAAAGTGTGGTTTTCTGTTGTGAAAAGTTTGCTAATAAAAGTACAAGTGCAGTAACAAGTGAAAATTGTGTTGGTGGTGAATGGCGTTGGTTATGTACATCAGCCATCACGCCGACGACGCTTAACAAAGGAGCCACGGGGCTGTTATTCGCACGAATAACTAACTGGTGTGGACAGTCAAGAAAAGTCGATGCCTTATTTTTGTCAAAAAGATAAACAGGAGCTAAAAGTGACTGCATTGCTGTGTAATAAGTGTGATGTAGCATTCCACCCTTCCTGCGTAAGGAATCATAAAATAAGAAACGCAAAAGGTGAACTGGTCGAATGCACTGCTGGCTTTAAACAAATTGACTTGAAAAATAAGGAGATGGACATTGACAAGCAGCATAACGAGAATCATTTGGAATCGAATGGCGAGAGTGAACTGGGGACAATTGGTAACAATGGAAACAGTAGAAAGAGAAAGAAGACTGAGGATGAAATTGTCAACAGCGATGATGTGGATGAGGAGAAGTTACTACGACTAATCCAAAACAGCGTTAGAGCCGAAGTGTGTCCGTTGGTAAAGAAGATTGATACACTGCAAAAAGAAATAGCCGAGAGTAAAAACGAAATTGTCAGTCTGAAGCAAATTATTAACAAACTGACAAATGAGAACACAATCTTGCACAAAAGTAATGATAATGCTCAAATTAATAGCGGTAATGTTGCAAGTGTATCTTATGCGAATGTTGTCCAAAAGAAAAAGTCCGCGGTGATAGTAGTAAAGCCAGTTGATGTTGACGTTGCCACGCAGGGTAATGTCAACAAAAACGATAATTTGAACAGCGTTAAGAATAGCATTAACGTTAAAGAGCTTGGAGTTGGAGTTACGAGTATTAAAGAGAAAAATAATGGAACAGTTATTGTTAAATGTAAAAATGTTAAGGATCGTGATAAATTGCAAAAAGATGTTATTGACAAAATTGGCGATCAATTTAAAGTTCAAATTCCTAAAATTCAAAAGAAATTTGTAAAAATTGTTTATATTGATAATGAGGAAGCGTCATTAACAGATGAGCAAATAGTTAATAATTTAATTCAACAAAATAATTTGAGAGAGCGTTGCGAGAAAGTTGAGATGAAAATAGTCAAGCGAATTAGTAACGACAAAAAGAATGATTTTAGCGTAATTGTTGAAGTAAGCTCGGAGTTGCAAAAGATGCTTTTGTTTCTGGAAAAGGTTTGCCTTGGATGGAAACAGTGCAAAGTAATTGAGCATATTAATATTATTAGATGCTTCAAGTGCTGTGGTTTCAACCATTACGCGAATGTCTGTAAAAGAGAGATTACATGTGGTAAATGTGGAGGTGCACATAACAGTAAAAGTTGCCAATTAATCGACTGAGTTAAAATGTACAAATTGTGCTCATCAAAACAAGAAAAAGATTAATAAAGACTCAAATAATGATAATTGTAACGATGGGCACAATGCGTATGATAAAAATTGTCCAATTTATATTAAATTAGTTGAAAATCAAAAGAAAAGGTCTGAAGAAAATATTTAACAATTACTGCAAAATGAATTAGTATTGCACTTAAATGCTCAAAGTTTTTTAGCACACAAAGACGAAATTGAAGAACTAATAATAGGTGAGAAACCGATAGTTGTTTGTTTAACTGAAACTCGCGTAACAGAAGACATAAATGACTCTGAACTAATAATTGATAATTATAGTCACGTTAGAGTAAACTCGGAAAATAAATATACAGGAGGTATTCTTGTGTATTTTAGAAATGACTTGCAATTTAAAATTATTAACAACAAAAACTATTCTTCTAATACTTGGAACTTAACGTTTTCATTCCAATTACTGAATGAGATTATTATTTCAGTAGTGTATCACTCACCTAGTACGAGTGATGCACTTTTTATGGATATATTAAAAGAAATTATTGTTGATTTTGCTGAAAATAAACAATTCATTTTACTTGGTGATTTCAATATTGACATTAGTAAAAATAGTTACTATTCAAATAAGCTTCAATTAATAATGGGTGAATTAGGACTTAAGAACTATGTCCCAACGTTTACACGCGTTACAAATAATTCACAAACAATGATGGGAGGGTCCCGTTTGCCTACAAAACGATTGCCTATAGGTTTGTTTGCACACACCCATTGCACACAATCCCGATAGCACACATTTCAAATTGCCTACAGAGCGATTGCCTACAGGCATTATTGCGCACATATTTCTTTGTCTACACGATCATATTGCGCACAGCGCATTGCACACACGACCGTATTGCACACAGCGCATTGCGCACATGACCGTATTGCACACAGCGCATTGCACACACGACCGTATTGCACACAGCGCATTGCACACATGGCTGTTATTGCACACACGACCGTATTGCACACAGTGCATTGTAAAAACGGCTGTATTGCATACAGCGTATTGCACGCAGCGCATTGCACACATGGCTGTATTGCACACAGCGCATTGCACACACGACCGTATTGCTCACAGCGCATTGCACACACGACCGTATTGCACACAGCGCATTGCACACATGGCTGTATTGCACACAGCGCATTGCACACACGACTGTATTGCTCACAGCGCATTGCACACACGACCGTATTGCACACAGCGCATTGCACACATGGCTGTTATTGCACACACGACCGTATTGCACACAGCGCATTGCGCACACGACCATATTGCACACACGGCCGTATTACACACACGGCCGTATTGCACACACGTCCGTGTTGCACACACAGCCGTATTGCACACACGGTTGTATTGCACACACGGCCGTGTTACACACGAAGTGTATGCGTGAACTATTTCGGGGCTACCGCACCTTCCCCGAAAGCGGGGGGGGGGGTGTGCGTGCACCTCGGTTCGCGTGGAAAGTGTATGCGTGAACTTTTCATGCGTGGAAAGTTAATATGCGACATGCCACATGGGTTAGATGACGCGCTTTAAACAGTTAAATACTTTTGAAGCGCGTCATCTAACCTACGTATTTTCCAAACTTTTTTTGTTAATAACTTTTTAACGAATAACGAGCGACGGCTAAAACCTTCTGAAGGTCACTCGGGGTCATGACCTTGACAACATATATCAAAGTCATTGAAATCGGTAATACGGCCGTGTGTGCAACACGGCCGTGTGTGCAATACGGTCGTGTGTGCAACACGGCCGTGTGTGCAATACAACCGTGTGTGCAATACGGCTGTGTGTGCAACACGGACGTGTGTGCAATACGGCCGTGTGTGTAATACGGCCGTGTGTGCAATATGGTCGTGTGCGCAATGCGCTGTGTGCAATACGGTCGTGTGTGCAATAACAGCCATGTGTGCAATGCGCTGTGTGCAATACGGTCGTGTGTGCAATGCGCTGTGAGCAATACAGTCGTGTGTGCAATGCGCTGTGTGCAATACAGCCATGTGTGCAATGCGCTGTGTGCAATACGGTCGTGTGTGCAATGCGCTGTGAGCAATACGGTCGTGTGTGCAATGCGCTGTGTGCAATACAGCCATGTGTGCAATGCGCTGCGTGCAATACGCTGTATGCAATACAACCGTTTTTACAATGCACTGTGTGCAATACGGTCGTGTGTGCAATAACAGCCATGTGTGCAATGCGCTGTGTGCAATACGGTCGTGTGTGCAATGCGCTGTGTGCAATACGGTCGTGTGCGCAATGCGCTGTGTGCAATACGGTCGTGTGTGCAATGCGCTGTGCGCAATATGATCGTGTAGACAAAGAAATATGTGCGCAATAATGCCTGTAAGCAATCGCTCTGTAGGCAATTTGAAATGTGTGCTATCGGGATTGTGTGCAATAAGTGTGTGCAATCGAACCTGTAGGCAATCGTTTTGTAGGCAACTGGAGCCCTCCCACAATGATTGACTTAGCTTATTCAAACGAATCTTTAAATTGTGACAGTTGGGACTCTCCTAAAATAACTGACCATGATATTTTAAGTATTAAATTGCCAAAAAATCAACGTAATTTAAGTAAGCAGAACTATTTCATTGGCAGAAATTATAAAAAATTTGACGATATTAAGTTTGCTAAAATTTTAACTGAGACGATTAATAAAATAAATGAATCTAAGGACAACAATGTAAATAGTATAGCTAGTCATGTGATCGGAGCAATTGAACAAACGTTAAACGAAGTTATACCTTTGAAGAAATTTAAAGTAATTAATAAATGGAAAAGTAAAGAATGGTTTGATGACGAAATTAAAGTTTTAAAAAGTAAGAAAAATAAAATTTATAAAATTGCCAAAGAAACTAAAGATGACATTTATTGGAATGAATTTAAAAAAATTAGAAATAAGTTGACTAAATTAATTAAACAAAAGAAAAGAGAACATAACGACTCAACGATTGATAAAAATAAAAAAGATAATAAAAAATTATGGAAGCACTTGAAACAAATTGTGAGTAAAAAACCAAAAGATAGTGTTAGTAAAGTAAAATTTGATGATAAAATCTGTGATAAAGACAATGATATTGCTGATAATTTTAATAAATTTTTTATTGACAGTATAACTGAAATTAACGATGCAATATTGAATTCTAGTCAAAATAAAAATAAAAATAATAGCTGTGATGATTTATTGACTAATACTATTGACGATAATAAGGAAGGCTGGTTTAATTTTGAAAAAGTAAAGTCTAAAGATTTATTTGAAATTGTAAATAAATTAGAAAATAAAGCGTGTACACAAGATGGAATAAATGCGGATGTAATTAAGAAAGCGTGGCCTTATATAGACGATCAATTTGTTGAATTGGTAAATACATCTTTACAAACAGGTGAATTTTCAGCCGAGTGGAAAAATTCGTTAATTACTCTAATTCAAAAAGTGCAAAATACAGTAAAAGCTAATGAATACAGACCAATAAATGTATTGCCGACATTTGAGAAAATACTTGAGACTGTAGTTTATAAGCAATTAATTAAATATCTAGATAAAAATAATATTTTAGTACCAGAGCAATCTGGTTTTCGTGAAAGTCATTCCTGTGAAACCGCTTTACAAAATGTCTTAAATGAGTGGAAAGCTAACTGTGATAAGAAACTAAAGACTGGAGTAGTTTTCTTAGATTTTAAGCGAGCTTTTGAAACTATTAACAGAAATAAATTGTTAAAAAAACTAAACAAATACGGTTTAAAAAATAATGTTCTTAATTGGTTTAAAAGTTACCTTAGCGACAGAACGCAACAAGTTAAATTCAATAATGTGACCTCATCTAAAAGGAAAACCAAATACGGAGTTCCACAAGGCTCGATATTGGGCCCAATCCTTTTTTTAATTTATATAAATGACCTTAGAAAAGCGTTAAAATATTGTAGCTGTAAGATGTTTGCGGATGATACTATAGTATATTACAGTAGTTCCGATTCTGAAGAAATTGTAAACAAAATTAATTATGACTTAAACAAATTATCAATATGGCTAAGGGAAAACATGATAAGCTTAAATGTGACGAAAACTAAATTTATGTTGGTAAGAGGCGTACGTACTTTTGTGCCAAATGAAAACTATGACATTAAAATTGACAATAGCAAAATAGAAACTGTTGACGTAATCAAATACCTTGGAATAATGATTGATAAGCAATTAAATTTTAGAGAACATGTCAAGTATATAATTAAAAAAATTTTAAAAAAAGTAAATTTTTTGTTTAGAATTAGAGACTCTGTATCGGCGCTAACAAGAACTATAATTTATAAAAGTATAATAGCCCCGCATTTTGACTATTGTTCTACAATTTTCTTAAATATTGGCGAAACTGAACTTAATTTATTACAAAAAGCGCAAAATAGAGCGATGCGAGCGATTATAAGATGTAGTAAATTTACACCAATAGTTCAAATGTTAAATGCGTTACATTTCCTTAATGTTCAACAGAGAATTGCATTAAATACGCTTATATTTGTACATAAAATTAAATTAAAAATAAGTCCATCGTATCTTGCAGAAAGTTTAAAAATTGTTGGAGATACACACTCCTATAATACACGACAGCGCAACAATATTTACATAACAAAGCGTAATCAAACACGATCGCAACAAACTCTAATGTACAACGGTTTTAAAATTTACAATGACTTACCTAATGGTTATAAATCTATTGACAATGTCAGAGCATTTAGAAGAAAAACGAGTAAATATGTTAAAGAAATGTATGTATGAGAGAACTATATGAACTATTAATTGTATTAATTGTATTAATTGTATTAATTGTATTAATTGTATTTTATTGTATTGTATTTATTGTATTTATTGTATTTATTGTATTTCTTGTATTTATTGTATTTATTGTATTTATTGTCTTTATTGTATTATTGTATTATTGTATTTATTGTATTTATTGTATTTATTGTATTTTATTGTATTTATTTTGTATTTATTGTATTTATTGTATTTATTGTATTTATTGTATTTTTTACTGAATGACTCTGGTTTGATTGGGTTTTTCTTGGGTTTTCCCCAATCCATGCAACAAATGTTGAACCAATTGTAAATTTCCCAAGTGACAATTAAGATATGTAAAATGTACTTTCTTAAGTAGCCAATGGGCTAAATAAATACATCAATCAATCTCTCTCCTCTCTCTCTCTCTCTCGTTCTCTCTCTCTCTCTCCTCTCTCTCTCTCTCTCATCTCTCTCTCTCTCTCTCTCTCTCTCTCTCTCTCTCTCTCTCTCTCTCTCTCTCTCTCTCTCTCTCTCTCTCTCTCTCTCTCCCTCTCTCTCCCTCCCTCTCTCCCTTCCTCCCTCCCCTCTCTCTCTCTCCCCCTTTTTCTTCCTCCCTCTCTCCCTCCCTCTCTCCCTCCCTCCCTCTCTCCCTTCCTCCCTCCCTCCCTCTCTCCCTCCCTCTCTCTTTCTCTCTCTCTCTCTCTCTCTCTCTCTCTCTCTCTCTCTCTCTCTCTCTCTCTCTCTCTCTCTCGGAGAAGTAGAAGTCGTGTTCAATTGTGCTCTATAAAAGTGATAGCTTTTGAATGGTTAATTAGTGTCGAAGAGTGGTAAAAAGCTATTAAACTAATAGCTGCATAGACAAATGTTAACCATGAGTGGTTGGCTAGCCGGGATGTGAGGAGCCATGAGTGTGCGAGCATCGGGTCTGTAAGGACTACGAGGGCCACGAGGACTCATACGACGGGCGGCCATTAAAAGTTAGTCACGGGGTACAAATACACGAGAGAGGAAACAAACGTGTCTATTATATGGTAATGAGCAATGAGTGAGCCGGCGAGTTACTGTATATGTAGGCAATGTAGAAAAGAAATAAGAACGCAGTTGATTGAATGTATACCTTGTGACAAGAAATTTCATCCAAGTTGTCATAAATTGCATAAAATATATACTGCGGATAATAAACTTGTTAATTGTACTGGAAAGTACGAGGTATTCAGGGTAAAAGATAATAATAGTGGTGAAACTAGTTCGGCGATGAAATCGATGTCGAAGACGGAAGAAAAGAAACAAGAAGGATCCAGTATGGAGAAGAAGATAGATTGGTTGGTGGACAAAATCAAGAATGAAATGGTCAGCAAAAATGAAATAAAAAAGATGATAACAGATATAATTAAATATGAAGCAGACAATTTGAAGAAGGAGATGGAGGAAATAGTTAGGGAAGAGACTGACAGCTGGAGGAGAGAGATGGAAGATATGAAGAAGATATTAGGAAGCCTTAATATAGCAGTAAAAGATGAATTACAAAAAGTGGTGAATACAAGTGTGGAAATAGGAGAGGTAAAAAAGAGTTTTAGTGGAGCTGTAAATGAAAATCAGAGAGAATCAGTACTGGTTATTAAACCTAGGGAGGGAAAAGAGAACAAATCAAGTGAGGATACAAAGAGAGATGTTAGAAAAATTGATATCATAAAATTAGGAGTGGGAATTACAAAAATAAAAAAAGTAACAAGAGGAGCAGTTATAGTTGGATGTAAAAATAGAGTACAAGCTGAAAAGCTGAAGCAAGAAGTTGTGAAGGACTTGGGGAATGAATATGAAATACAAATACCAAAGAAGAGGAAGCCGAAGATGAAGATATTCGACGTTGACAACGAAGATTGTGAAAACGAGAAGATTTTTTGGGAGAAGATAGAAGAACAAAACGGAATGCAAAAGAACACCATTGAGGGAAGGATAATACGGAAAATGGCGAAAACAAAGTTCAAACAGACAGAGATAATAGCGGAGGTAAACACTGAGACAAGAGAAAAATTTTTGCAATTGGACAAGTTAAAAATAGGATGAAGCATGTGTAAAGTACAAGACTATATAGGGATTCTAAGGTGTTATAAATGTTGTGGTTATTATCATTTTGCGAAGGATTGTATAAAGAAAGAAACGTGCGGAAATTGTGCAAATCAGCATGCGACTAAGGAATGTAAAAATGGATCTAAGAAATGTGTAAATTGTGAAGAAAAAATTAAGAGTCACAAGATCAAAAATTTAAAGTCTGATCATTCGGCATATGATAGTAATTGTCCATGTTTTAAAAAAGAAGTGGAGAACCAGCGAGAAAGAATTCAATGTAATAATATATAGCAAACAATTAGTGTAAATAAGAGTAGAAGTAAAATAATTTGTTTGAATTCGCAGGGATTTTTGAAACATAAAGATGAAATAGAAAATGAGTTGATAGGAAAGTATAAACCTGGCGTGATAGGATTTACGAAAACTCATGTAACAAAGCAGATAGAAGAACATGAATTACACATTAATGGATATGTATGTGTGCGAGGTGATTCCGAATCGAGTAGAACAGACGGAGTGTTGTTATATATTAGGGGAGGAATTAAATTTGATGTAACAGCGATTGAAAGGTGTGAAGGAAATTGGTGGTCAATAATAGTAAAAATTAAAGATAAAGATTATATAGGAGTAATTATGCTCTTATATCATTCACCGAACAGTAGAGATGGTAATTTTATAAATTTTTTGGAGGAAATAGGTATAAATGTAATGCAGAATGATAATGTTATAATATTGGGTGATTTTAATATAGATATGAGTGTAAATAATAACACTAGAAATAGATTAGTCAGAGTAATGAATTCGTTAGGATTAAGACAATTGGTAAAAGAGGCAACAAGAATTGTACAGAATTCAGAAACATTGATTGATTTGGTTTTTAGTAATGTGGAGATGGAAGTTGATGTATGGCATGAAGCCAAAATAACGGATCATTCTGCAATAATAATATATTGGCACTTAAAAGAGCCATCGGACGAAAACAAATTGATTATACATAGAGATTATAAGCGAATGGATAGGGAGAAATTTAAAGAAATGATAAGGATCGGTTTGGATGTAATTGAAGGTGATAGTATTAATATATTAGCAAATGTAATGGTTAAAGAGATTATTAAATTTAATGGCACCATTGAATACAATAGTATTAAGAAGTAGTGGCAGAAATTAAATATTTAGGAATAATAAATTTATAAGAACTTAAATTTCTCGAAGCATGTGGATTATATTAGTAGAAGAGTAGGAGCGAAGTTAGGCGTTATGCGAAAAATTAGTATGGATATATCAGCGCATATGATGTATGGTATATAAAGCAATAATTGCTCCGTTGTTTGATTATTGTGGATCAATTTTGGTGGGCGTTAGTAAAACAAATGTGCAACATTTGCAGAAATTACAGAATTAAGGGATGAGAATTATTCTCAGGTGTAATAGAAGAGTAAAAATTGTTGATATGTTGGAAGCGTTGCATTTTATGTCAATTAAAGAAAGAATAGAATATAATGTCTGTATAATTGTGTATAAAATTATGAAAGGTTTGTGTCCAAAATATTTGCGGAGAAAAATAGAAATAGTGCAACACGAAGAAGGAGTTAGTACTAGACAAGTAGGTAATATATATATAGATAGATGTAAGACTAGTGAGGAACAAAAAATGTTATTGTATGAAGGGTTGAAAGTGTATAATGCGTTACCAATAAAGCTAAAAAGTAAAGAAAAAGTTCAAATCACATCATTAGATGTTGTTTCCCTCTTTACTAACGTTCCTATTGAGATGGTACTTGAAAGTATTTCATTAAGGTGGAATTACATATCTGCGAATTACAAGATTCCGAAATCTGAGTTCCTTCTTGCAGTTAAACTGGTACTGGAATCAACGTTTTTTATTTTCAATGGGGTAATCTACCAGCAAACTTTCGGCTCACCGATGGGCTCACCGTTATCTTCCATAGTGGCTGACATTGTAATGCAGGACCTTGAAATGAAAGCGTTAAGAATATTAGATTTTATCCCTCCGTTTTACTGTAGATATGTCGACGATATTGCGATGGCGGTGCCTTCCACCAGTTGTGCTCACACGTTGGAGATTTTCAATTCATTCCACCCTAGGCTGCAATTCACTATGGAGGTCAGTGTGGATGACAGGTTGAATTTTTTGGAGGTTACTATCATACGCTCTAAAAACTGCTTGATATTTAATTGGTTTCATAAGTCCACATTTTCTGGGAGATATTTGAACTTCTTATCACAACATGCTCTTTGCCAGAAAAAAGGCACGGTCATTAGCCTTACGGACAGAGTCTTTAGATTGTCACACCCTGAATTTCAACAAAAAAACTTGGAATCAATAGTTCGTATTTTAATAAAAAATTGCTACCCTTTAGATTTTATTTTTAAAGTCATGTACGAACGCTTGAGGTATCTTTTTGCAAACCTCCATGTAAATACAAGGGAAAAGACAGTTAATAGAGGTCCATTTTTTGTGATACCATATGTCCCCACATTAACAGAAAAATACAGAAATATCACGAGAGATCTTGAATTAAAGCTATCGTATGTGAGCACAAACAAATTAAATAAATTCATTAAAGTACATAAGGATGTTCTTCCTAATTCGTCAGCTAGGAACGTAGTATACCAAATTAACTGTAAAAACTGTGATGCATCCTATGTCGGACAGACCGGTAGACAACTGCATACGAGAATAAAAGAGCATGAATCTCACATAAGGAGGAATGGTAATGGTCATTCAGTGGTGACGGACCATAGGGTTGAATGTAATCACGATTTCATTTGGAATGATGTGAAGATCTTAGATAGAGAACGGTTTCTAAATAAAAGATTAATATCTGAAATGATTTACATAAAAAAACAAACAAACGTTATAAATTTGCAAACGGACACGGAGAATTTGCCTGAAATGTATATAAATGTTATTGCGAGGTCTTGCGAAAATATAAAAACGTTGTTGTTCTTGTTCGTCATATTTCCCCTTCCATGTACAGCAATGATATTGTAAGAGCGGTTGTGTCATTGTTCGTCTAAGCGTTGACGGGACACAGTCCGTTCCTTTGCTGTCATGGATAGTCGTGCAAGGAGAGTAACTGCGATGTGACGAATGACTGCACTATCTGTAAGTAGCGTTACGCATCGCATAACGTGTTGTATGCATACAGTCCTGGGGTAGTTGTCACTCTGAGTATCTGTATAGGTATCTTTTCCATCGAATCATGACTGATTATCTGCAAACGAATTTCCTGGCGCTCAAACCAGGAAATCACACACTAAGATACCTGGGAAGGCTTCGGAGTGTGCATCTGCCCAAAGGACTTTTAGGAAAAATTAATTCGTCGAAGAGGCTTACGGAAAAGGAAAAGGAAGGCCCTATTTAAATTTAGTACTATGTAATGTGTAGACGACGCGCTGAAGATGACCCAAAAAAAGGGTCGAAACGTACGTAATTTTGTAATTGACACTATTGACATGTAATAAATTTTAGCGATTGTAACCACGCTTGGCTCTTATTGCCTGTTTAATTCTAATAAAAAATTCAAAGTTTTAGAAAAAAGTTGACAAAGTATATTATAGCGAAAGAAAGAGAAACAAATGTGTAGTAGGAATGAAATTGGATACGTTAATGATAGCATGTAGTTAATTGTATTTGTATTATGTATATTTTTTGTAATGTTATGATGTAGCTACTGCAGCTAATAAACGACATTCATCATCTCTCTCTCTCTCTCTCTCTCTCTCTCTCTCTCTCTCTCTCTCTCTCTCTCTCTCTCTCTGACAGGCAGTCTGGTTACCGCAAAGGTTACTCGACCCAGTCTGCTCTTTTACGACTAGCTCATGACATCAAGAGTGGCGTTGACGTAGGTGAGGTACTGATTCTCGTTCTTTTCGATTTCAGTAAAGCTTTCGACACTGTCTCTCATCCGCTGCTTCTTACCAAGCTCAGGAAACTCGGCTTTTCTGACCAAGCCTTGAAACTAATTTTTTCGTACCTCACCGGTCGTCTTCAAGCGGTCGTTTGATTTGGAGGGCGTCTTCTCAGAGTGGCTGTCTGTCACCGCCGCGTCCCGCAAGGATCCGTCCTTGGACCACTCCTTTTCTCTCTTTTATTAACGATATCGGCGCGTTCCTAAGATTCACGGACCATTTGATATTTGCTGATGACACGCAAATTTACCGTAGGTGTCTCTTGAGTCAACTAAATGTCGGGCTGCAACTTGTGGCGCACGATGTGAGTGTTGTCTCGGAATTCGCGGCCTCAAATGGACTGACCCTCAACCTCAATAAATCCAAGGTCTTGATATTTGGAAGCAGAAGCAACACGAAACAAATTAACCTCAACGACCTTCCTCTTATCTCCGTTGGTGGTGTTTCGATTCCCTACGTGACTGAGGCGCGTAATCTGGGAGTTATCATGAGATCTGACCTATCTTGGGTCAGCCATGTCTCCCATATTTCCAAAAGAGTCCACTTTACGCTTTATAAGCTCAAGTTTCACAGGAACTCCTTATCGCGTCAGTTACGGGTGAGACTTGTGACCGCACTCATTTGGCCTTTACTTGATTATTGTTCCCTAGTGTACAATGATGTCACCGACGAGCTTGACACCAGATTGCAAAGACTAATTAACTGCGCGATTCGCTTCATATTTAAATTAAGACGTGATGAGCATATTACACCTTTTCGTCATCAACTCGGATGGTTGTCAGTGAAGAACAGGCGACTCTATTTTTTGGGAATTGAAATGTATAGGATATCCCGTGGTATGTCTCCGGGTTACCTCACCAACATTTTTCATCAAACCCGATTCCTTGATTAGACATTCGTCACGCCTGGAGGTGGAGCATGCATTTCAAATTCCTATCCATAGGACGGAGACATATCATCGTTCTTTTCATCTCGCGGGTGTCTACTTATGGAACTCGCTTCCTTCAGAGATTGTGTCCTCATCGACCATCATTCAATTCAAAAGAAAGCTTCACAATCACCTCTTTTCCCTCGAGTCTAGTTCCGTGCCTGCTTCCACGTAGGTGCAATCAAGCGTTTGAATACGTGTGCGTACTCAAGCTAGTCCGCTCTAGTCAGTAATTTACTCTCAGTTTAAGTTATATTATCTATTTTGTGTTTTCTTACGTTTTAGTTTTAAAGTTATATCTATTTTGCGTTTTCTCACCTAGTTTTGAGCATCATGATTCATTTTCAATCTAGTCGTGTTATTCGGATAGCTCTAGTTTAGTTATTTCATCAGAATTTTTGCGTCAAGCGTCAATGTAATATACATTCGCAGATATTATAGATATAAGTCATAATTATTCCTGCTTTTATTTTGTACATAGAGAAAATATTAGATTTAAGTATTATTTGTAAATACGTTATACATTTGTTTGTTCTTGTTTGCCTAAAGTCATGGACTAGGGCATAATAAATCCCATCAATCAATCAATCATCTCTCTCTCTCTCTCTCTCTCTCTCTCTCTCTCGTCTCTCTCTCTCTCTCTCTCTCTCTCTCTCTCTCTCTCTCTCTCTCTCTCTCTCTCTCTCTCTCTCTCTCTCTCTCTCTCTCTCTCTCTCTCTCTCTCTCTCTCGTTCTCTCTCAGTCTCTCATCCCTCTCTCTCTCTCTCTCCTCTCTCCCTCCCTCTCTCCCTCCCTCTCTCTTCCCTCTCTCTCCCTTCCTCTCATCCTCTCCTCCTCTCTCTCTCTCTCTTCTCCTCTCTCTTCTCTCTGCTTTTCCGGTCTCTCTCTCCTCTTTTCCCCTCTCCCTCCCTCTCCCTCTCCCTCTCCTTCTCCCTCCTTTTCCCTCTCCCTTCCTCTCCCTCTCTCCCTCCCCCCCTCTCTCTCTTCCTTTCTCCCTCCCTCTCCCCCCTCTCCCTCCCTTTCCCTCCCTCCCTCCCTCCCTTTCCCTCCCTCCCTCCCTCTCTCTTTCTTTCTCTCTCCCTCCCTCTCCCCCCTCTCCCTCCTCTCTCTCCTCTCTCTCTCTCTCTCTCTCTCTCTCTCTCTCTCTCACAGAGCAGACGTGTGAAACATCGCTCCGTAAAAGTGTTAATTTTTGAGTGGTTTAGAAGTGAGGGAGAGTGTTCAAAAGTTGTGTAACGAATATCTGCATAGACCGGGGGTAGCCATGAGTGTTATCTAGCCGGAATATGTTGATACATAGACACAAAAACTGCATTTCGTTCAGAGGTCATCGAAACCTCGTACGACAGGTAGACATCGACGGCGAACACAAAACGCTGACGTGTGAAAGTGACGAGTCAATTAACTGTCTCTGCCGATATTAGCAGAATGAACGAGGAATACGCCGAACATCGATGCTCGGCATGTAAGAAGCCGATAAAAACGGAGGTGATAGCATGCAAGTCCTGTGCCAAGCTTTTCTACCATCCAGGTTGTGTATCTAAGCACAAAATTTATGATAGAAACCGCGATTTGGTGTCGTGTCCTGGCCCATTCGAGAAGTTAATTATTAGTGATGGTGATAAAGTAGCTGATATAAATAAAGCAGTGGCAGCAGCAGAAAGAGCAACGGCACCTGCAAAAATGAGTCCGGCGCCAAGCAGCGGGAATAAAGTAGCAGCCGCGAGTGATATTGATAGAAAAATAGATTAGCTTGTAAAAACAGTGAAAGAATTAAAAGATGAGGCAGCATGTAAAAAGGAGATCAAGTCAATGATAAAAAAAATAGTACGTGAGGAGATGGGAGGCATTAAACAGGAAATAGAAGAATTGAGAAAAATGTTGACGCAAGGGGCATATGGATCGTCAGGTGGAGCGACAAGAAAATATAGCGATGTGATTAAAGAAAGAAAGGAAGAAAATATCTTTTTATAAAACCAAAAGTACAACAAGAGAGTGAAATTACGAAGAAAACAATTAAAGATAAAATTGATATAACCAAGATGGAAATAGGAATTACCAAATTAAGAAAGGGAGGTAAAGGGACAGTGATCTTAGGATGTGAGTCGAAAGAAGAGAAGGATAAGCTAAAGGCGACGGTACAAGCGGCAATGGGCGAGGAGGTCAAAGTCTCTGAGCCACAGAAGAGGAAACCAAAGATTAAAATAATTAATGTTGGTGGAGAAGAAATGAAAATGGAAAATGATGAACTGATAGATACAATCAAGAAGCAGAACAGAATTGGCGAAGAATCCTGTATGCACCTAGTGAAGAAAATATTAAGAGGAAAAAGTAAGGATACTGAGCAAGGATCCGTAATAATTGAAGTGGATGAAAGCACTCATAATTCACTAATAAACAGAGGAAAAATAAATTTAGGATGGCGAAAGTGTCCTATATTTAATTATATTAGTGTTAGAAGATGTTTTAAATGCTGGGGCTATTACCATATTACCAAGAATTGCACGAGACAGGAAACATGCTATAAATGTGCAGGAAATCATAAGGCGAATGAATGTACGACGGCAAAGAAGAGGTGTGTAAACTGTACCTATAAGAATCAGACGTACAACTTGAAGATAAATGTTGAACACGAGACGCTAGATTCGGAATGTCCGACATTTAAGAAAGTATTGGAGGAAGAGAAAAAAAAAGCCGGCTGGGAAGATGCAAAATAGCAACCACAGGGAGAAGCGGAATTACTCTGGTGTACGAATGCACAAAGCTTCTTGGCGCATAAGGACGAAATTCAACATCAGATTATGAAGAGGGTGAATTCTGTGATTCTAGCGTTATCCGAGACTAGATTGACTGTAGAAATTGAGGATAGTGAGATCAATGTACCGGGGTATAGTATAGTTAGATGTGATGCTGAAAATAGAAACACAGGAGGAGTACTGTTATATGTTAGGGATGATATTAAATTTAAAATAGTTGATAAGAAAAAGATAGTGTCAAATTGTTGGTGCGTGGTGGTAGAAATAAGAGAGAATTTGTATAAAGGTATGATAGCAGTAGTGTATCATTCGCCGAGTGCGTCAAATGGCGATTTCGTGAGATTTTTGGAAGATACGGTTGAAGATTTAATAATAAAGTATGACTGTATAGTGATAGGGGACTTTAATATAGATATAATGGTAGATTCATTTTACACAAAGAAATTATTACGGTAATGCCTAGGGATGAGGCAATACGTTGATTGTCCAACGAGAGTTACAAAAGATAGTCGAACGATGATAGATTTAATTTTTTCGAATAAAGAAATAAAGGTACAAGTGAATGAGAAACCTAAAATCACGGACCATACATGGCTAAAAGTAGAATTTAATATAAATAAAAATAGAAATAAATATAAAGAATTTAGAGGCAGGGACTATAGTAAATTTAATGTAGATGAATTTCTTAGAATAATGGAAGAAAGAACTGAGCAAGGTCAAGGGCTAGATATAAGCATAAGGGCGGAGAGATTTGTTAATAGTATAGTAAGTGTATTGGATACTGTAGCACCTAAGAAAAAGTTTAAGATTCCGAAAATATGGGAAGGGAAAATGTGGTATTCAGATGAAATTAGAATGGCAGCAGATAGAAGGGATGAGGCTCACAGTAGAGCAATAAACTCAGGTAAAGAACAGGACTGGGAATTCTTCAAAAATGAAAGAAATGCAGTAGTTAAACTTATCAGGGCAAAAAAGAAAGAATATTATAAGAATATGATAGATAATAATAGGAGTGATCCTACAAAAATGTGGAAAACTTTAAAAGAATTAATTAAAGGTGAGCAAAGGGGTTCAGAGAACATCGATAATGTAGATTTTGAAATATTAGAAGACATAGAAGAATGCAATATAGCTGATAAATTTAATATATATTATGTAAAAAGTATTAGCAACATTGTGCAATCTATTAGTAATAAGGGAATAGAAGGCACGGGTAGGGGAGACCTATTTATGTAATTGAGAATAAGGAAATTATGGATAATTTTGAGCCAATTAGTGCAAGTGATTTGGAACAAATTGTTAGGGAACTACCACGAAAGAACGGAACAGAGGAAGGGATAAATAGTGATATACTGAAAATGGTGCTACCTGTGATAAAAGATGAGTTTGTAGGGGTAATAAATGATTCGCTTAGGACAGGTAAATTTCCAGAAGGATGGAAAACATCCACGATAATACCGATACCAAAGGTAAACAAACCAAAAAAAGCGAGCGAGTATAGACCGATTAATATGTTACCGATATATGAAAAAGTATTAGAGTTAGTTGTAAAAAAACAGTTGGAAAAATTTCTAGATGACAATGAAATAATAACCGAATACCAATCGGGATTTAGGAAACAGCAGTAGTGTGAGACAGCAATTCAAAGTTTTATCGAAGAATGGAAGTTGATAATTGAGGGAAAAAAATGGTGGGGGTGTTATTCCTGGATCTCAGGAGAGCGTTTGAGACAATAGATAGGGTAAGATTAGTGGAAAAATTATATCAGTATGGAATAAGAGGAGTGGTACTGGAATGGATAATATCGTATTTAAGTAATAGAAAGCAGCAAGTTAGATTCAATGATAATATGTGTTCTAAAATAATTGAGACAGTATATGGCGTGCCACAGGGATCAGTATTAGGACCTCTGTTGTTTATTTTGTATATAAATGATATAGTTAAAGTCTGTCCGGAGGGAAGTATATTTAGATTATTTGCAGATGACACGACCGCAAGTGTAACAGGAGAAAGTTGTGAGGAAATACAAAATAAAACTAAATATGGTGCTCGGTATACTTGAAGAATGGATGAATGTGAATATGTTAAAAATGAATGCAGATAAGACCAAATATATGATAGTTAGAAGCATAAGAAAAGAAATAAAAACAGACATAATAGTAAAAAGTTTGAATGGAACTATAATTGAGCGTGTCGAGATAACGAAACATCTGGGTGTAATGATCAATAGTAAACTCCGTTGGGAGAATCACTGTGATTATGTGTTAAAGAAAATAGGGAAAAAAGTGAGTTTTCTGAATAGAATAGGAAATGATATATCGGCGTACACTCGATGTACTGTGTATAAGTCTATCATAGCGCCTCACTTTGAATATTGCGCAACGATGTTAGTAGGCATGGGTGAAACGCAACTGAATCGACTGCAAGTGGCACAAAACCGTGCCATGAGAGTCATACTGCAGTGCTCGCGATATACAAAGGTAGATTTGATGCTGCAAACCCTTAAGTTTATGAATGTAAGACAGAGGCTAATGTACAATGTATGTATTTTTATTTTTAAGATAGTAAGAGGCATAATGCCAAAACACTTAAGTAATAAAATAGAAATAGTAGGAGATGTGAGTGGACGACGAACGAGACAGGCTGAGAATATTAGAATTCAATATTGCAGGACGAAAAGCGCACAGAAAAGTTTATTTTATGAAGGTTTGAACATGTACAACGCCCTACCGATAGCAATTAAGCAATGCAAAAGAATTGTACCATTTAAACGTAGGTTAAGAGAATATATTGTACCTCATGTAGAGGAATTAATTTAAGGATATTTTATGTAAAAAATAGCCGAGAAGGCTAATAAACTTCAATCAATCAATCAATCAATCTCTCTCTCTCTAAATAAATAAATAAAGCAGATAATAATTTATGATTTAATTAAATTAAATCTGAAAATATACATTATATTTATGAAAGCAATTAATTCTTTGAGCCGAAAAATTGTAAAAATTAAAAAAAATAAGATCGGTAATAAAAAATAGTACACTTTATAGCAAGTGGCAATCCCCGGGAAATTCTATCCCTATTTCATATACTTTTGATAAAGATTCGGTTAATTCTTTGAGCCGAAAAATTGGAAAAATTAAAATAATAAGATCGGTAACAAAAAATAGTACACTTTATAGCACTCCCCGGAAAATTCGAATATTATTTTCGAAAATATAACAAAAAAACCTTGAAAAAAACAGAAATCGGTAACCTCTTTATTATTAGCAATTTTGCATTTTTTTTTAATGCAATATTTCGACGTTTTAGAACATAAAAAACACATTGGCATTGAAAAGTACGCAACCGGTTTAAAAAAAATCGATATCGGTATCTTATATTAAATCGATAAATTTTTCCTATAAAATAAAATTATTTCACAAAAAATTAAAAAAATCTGTTTCCAGAAAATCGGTAACAAATAAGAAGCTTATCAACTATACACATCATGGCACTCCCCAGAAAATTCCACCCCTATTTCATATTTTTGGTAATATTTCGAGAAATATTTCCCGAAAAATTACATATTATTTCTCAAAAAATTAGACAAATTTTGTTACCGGTTTCCAAAAAATCGAAAACGAAAAATTATACACATCATGGCAATCTCCGGTAAATTTTACCCCTACTTTCTATGTAATTCTTTAAAATTTGATCCGTCCCCGAAAGTAGACAGACAGACATACAGACAGACGTCAGGTTCTTATAATAATTCTATTTCAAGAAAATCGGTTATAAAAAACCACCAAAATAAATTGCAGGAACATTTAGCTCACATTGAGAGCTTTCAAAAACATTATAATAAAGTATATTTTCTTTTAATACTTTTCGAGAAAAAGAAAACATTGCAAGAAAACGATACAAGAAAATTTAGTTAAACTTTCTAACGCTGCTATATCAAAACGGTAAAAAATAGAGAATTCGGTCTTGTTTTATCATAAATGGGACTTCTCAAGCTTTAAAATGAGATGTCAATGATTACTCTACGGTTATTAGTTTGGAACGCGAAGACATCGTACAGATCGCAGCGTGGTAACTGCTCTACCGAGTACAACACCCCGCCAGGTACCTAAGTCGTCTACAGACGATTCCGAGTCTCGACATCAAACTCGCGAAACTCATGTTAGACCGTTAAACTCGACCGTTAGACGCCGTTCCGTCGTAAGCCGTAAGATCCCGACGACGGCGACGGGCAGAGGCGCCGTACGTCAAACCGGGCTTGTGCGACGACCAGCCCGCGAGTAATGTGTCACATTGTTTTGAGCCTTTCGACTCACGAGACTCCTAGAGATATCATTGCCACCTTTGACTAGAGAAGATACGGCCTTAGAGGCGTTCAGGCATAATCCCACGGATGGTAGCTTTGCACCACCGGCTGCTCGACCGAGTGCGTGAACCAAATGTCCGAACCTGCGGTTTCTCTTGTACTGAGCAGGATTACAATCGCAATGACTGATCATCAGTAGGGTAAAACTAACCTGTCTTACGACGGACTGCCGCGATGTGCGACACGCGCAACCTACCCATTAAAACCCCCGCGGGTGGCCCTCTCTGGCGTTGTGGCGGGTGCCCCGGGAACGAACTTAATCATAACTTCCGGGACACCCGCCGCCCAGCGCTGATTGCGCTTCAGTCCCGCCCCCGGAAGTCAAAGATTCCCAGGGGGCTCCCTTTAGGGGTAATCTGTTTGTGGCGGGGAGTGGCCACCACTCTCCCCGCCGCACCTCCTTGTTGTTTGGTGGATGCTGGATCGGGGTCCGAGATTCTCCAACTCGGACCCCGACCCCCACTATCCGCGAGAGAGAGACTGGGTTTGAGCTAGACTCACCATTCTTTCCCTTCCGCGGACTACTCTCAGCGACATGTCCGCCATCAGGCGGGCGATTTTGTCTGCCCACGGGTGTCGGGTTGCGTTCCCTTCACCCGAGGGACCTTTCCCACTGGGCTTCTATTCCCCCCCTACCCTCTCACAGGAGAAGAGAGGGAGAGCAGGAGGGGTTTATTAATTAGGGAAAAGGGATGATATTCCTCCTTTCCCCCCTTATTATCATATTTCCCCGCGTCCTTATGGGAGCGCGGGGGGGTCTGGAGGCCTCCGTGGCGCTCATGAGTGCGCTACAGAACGCAGCCATGGCGTGCCAATTCTCCTCCCTCTCGACCATCGCTGCTACTATGGCCGGGAGGGAGAGATCCTGGCCAACCTTGGTACGAAGGACTCGGCGCTCTTCCGCCCACGCTGGACAATGTGCCAGCGTGTGTTGCGCCGAATCCATGTCTTCTCCGCAATGGTGGCACTGCGTGGTGCTTTCCCGCCCTATATGACACAGGTACTCACCGAAGCAACCGTGCCCTGTGAGCACCTGTGTCATATAGAATGTTAAACCGCGTCCCCGCCTGGAGGCCCAGTCTTCCAGACACGGCCGGACGGCTTCGACGACCCTCCTGCCGGATAATCTCGGATCCTCGAGGTACGTTCGCCATTTGGCGAAAATAGTCGTCGAGGCCTTACTGCGCACAGCCGCGCGGACCCTGTCCGTCATTGGGACTCCCCTCCTCTGGAGCTTCCGCGTACGCCAAAAGACTTTCTCTATCCCAGCTGATCCTAGTATTAAGTTTCTTAAAACCGATGTAAATAATAATGTTAAGCATAACTTTCCGTACAGAGAAGCTATCGGTTCACTTATGTTTTTAATGGTTGCAACTTTGCCTGATTTAGCATATATTGTAAGTGTTTTGAGCCAATTTTCGGACATGTCTGATGAAAGCCACTGGAATGGGATAAAGCGTATTTTTCGGTACTTACTATAAAAGAAACAATTGATCATGGCATTGTTTTCGGTCAATTCAAAGATAACAATCTTGTGGCATACAGTGACTCTGATTGGACAGGCGACGTGAACACTAGGAAAAGTACAACATGATGGTTGTGTTTGTTAAATGGAGGACCAGTAGCGTGGTTATCGCGAAAACAGTCCAATATCGTACTTTCTGCCACTGAGGCTGAATTTATAGCTTTGTGCTCCGTAACCAAGAAAGTTACTTGGTTAAGAAGATTGCTTAACGAGTTAGGCTGTACACAAAAATTACCTACTACTGTTTACTGTGATAACTAGGCTGCTATTAGTTTAGTTAAAAATCCTACTGCATCAAGGCGATCAAAGCATATTGAAACGCAATATTATTATACATGTGATAAACAGAGATCACAAGAAATTAATGTAGTCTACATACCGACAGATCAACAATTGACTGATTCGCTCACTAAAGCGTTGTGTAAACAAAAATTGGTAAATCTCGTGAATTAATGCGGTATGAAGGATATGAGCTAAATGCGTGATTTCTTTTGTTTATGTGTGTTGTGTTTTTTTTGTGTATGAATGATAAAATTGAAAACTGTAATAGAATATAAATTGAGTGGGAATGTTGTAATAAGCAATTCATATTTCACGTTCGTTAGATTCATGTGCTATTCGGAGTCTCGAGTATCGCCGCACCGCACGTACTCGTCACGTGTTTTATAACTGCTTAGCGCGTCGAGATGGGTATGCTTTTGGGGAAGGGGGGCTTTCTGCCTTACTCTCTGTAACGCTCTCTGACGAAACGGTTGCTTTACTTGAATTCACTTTGAATAAAGTCAGTTACCTGCTTGTCTCATCACTATCCTGCCTGTATCGTCGGTTATTAATGAATAACAACACTATAACATTATAACAACAGAAAATTAATATACTACCAACGTTATTTTTAAGTCCAAATTACGAAGAATTTTGAACTGTTGCATTGACTTTAAATAAATGTTAGAATAGAACATTTAAAAAATATTTTCTGTAATGTTTTTAAAATATTTTAACAAAATTCAGAAAAATTATGTTACAAAATAATATTTTTCAAATATGTATATAATATTATTAAGAAACGTTTAAAAAATACACGTAAAGTTAATATTTCTAAATGTTAATTTAATGTTCCTTGCTTACTGGGAATACACCCATTCATCTTCTATTCATATAGATATGATTGTCTGCTATCTGCTGTATTCTATAAAAAAAAAGAATAAAATAAGCTCAATCTAATTATATTTATAAACTTTTTCTATTTTGAGTTTTAAAAAATAATTTACTCAAAGAGTAATATGTTTCAGACCTAAAATGAGACTTCTTGGATATATAAGAGACCGATAAAGACGACGGTAGTGGGAATTAAAGAAAATAATTGGCATCTTTAAAATTACGTCGGATGGCTTTTATCTTATAACGCTCTCATTAAATATTCATTCCTTCATCCATCCATCCATCCATCCATCCATCCATCCATCCATCCATCCATCCGTCCATCCATCCATCTATCCATCCGTCAGTCCATACATCCGTCCGTCCCGTCCGTCCATCCGTTCGTCCGTCCGTCCTTCCGTCTGTCCATTCATCCGTCCGTCCGTCCATCCGTCCGTTCATCCATTCATCCATCCATCCGTCCATCCATTCACTCATTCTATGTTATAATTTAATAATAATAGTCGAGATTAAGCGACCCAACTGGCCAATTTCTATTTATTCGTTTCACAACGTTTCGACCCCGATTGGATCCTTCTCAAGTGAGATTATACATAATTACGCAACAATATCATGCGTCGCAAGACGTTGCGCCCAAACCACATCATGCGAACGCCACGCTAGAACGAATAAAATGTCAATATAAGTATGTCAGATATAAATTATGAAAAAGTGGGAGACATATCGCAAGTACATCGTGAGAACTTACATATTAAGTGCGTCAAAAGAATAAAATAACAAGTTTCTGAGAGCCGCCACGCAAATTCCGAAGAAAAAAGGACTGTCCATTTTCTCCACTGGCTCGATTCCGTGCCATATTCAAAGTCACAATGATAAATGCCAATTACAATAAGACGTGTTCCGAAAGTAAGGAATAACAAACCAGATCATAAACAATACAATAGAAACAGATCCGACTCTATTACTTATTATACTGCCTCAATAACACGATCGTATATCGCGGGCAAATTCTCCGTATCCTTTTGGAGGTTTACAGTGTATTTATTCTTTTTAATGAAAAACATTTCAGAAATCTCTCTTTTTCTGAAATGTCTCTCGCTATACAGGATTTTCGGATTTTGCCAATCAAAATCGTGGTTTTGTGTGAGACGGTGTTTAGTTACAACCGAATGATTATCTACGTGCTTTTTGAAATCGCTCCGATGTTCTTTTATGCGAGTCTCTAGCTGTCTCTTTGTTTGTCCGACGTAACAAGAGTCACAATTAACACAATCTAACTTATATACAATATTAGTCTGCCTGTAAGGTTGTAATTTGTCCTTCCCTTTCTTAATTACACAATCTAGTTTCCTCGGAATCGTTAAAAGTGTTTTAAATTTGACACCTTAAACACCACCCGCCCACCTCTTTTCTTT
Organism: Temnothorax longispinosus; assembly: GCF_030848805.1. NCBI lineage: Eukaryota > Metazoa > Arthropoda > Insecta > Hymenoptera > Formicidae > Temnothorax > Temnothorax longispinosus. The sequence goes on from NC_092368.1 coordinate 10,171,488, forward strand.
CAAAAACTAAGCATTTTAGAGAAAAACGTTCCAGACAAAAATTGTATGGTTTTCAGGGGAACAAGAGATGGTGTCATTGATTTGACCTTGGGTGGCATCGTTAAGGACAGGTCAAGGACACCTTCAGTTTTTTAAATAAAAATTCCTTATTTTTTATTGCATATTCTTATAGCTTATGTCAAGAGCTTTCCAAAACACTATAATTAAGTATTTTTTCATTAAGTACTTTTTGAGTTATAAGGCTTGAAAGTTACAGTATTGCGACATAATATTTTGGTAAGTATTTATAATTCAAATTCCTTACTTTTTATTTTTGCAAACAATATGAATCAATTAATGTAAAAAAACAAAATTTTCTTACAGAAAAACTTGTTGTGTAAGAGCGTAATGTGGCACAGTAGATAGCGCACTAATCTACAAAGCTGAAGAACAATTTTAGTGCCATTTATAATGAGTGTAATTCTTGTACCGTTGTCAAGAACAATGTCTAAAATACTTGGAATAAACTATTGCGCGCTGTGTAATTTCTGTAGGCATTCATATTCATGCATTAAGTTTCATTCTTACAGAATGTCTATTCACCAAGTACATATTAAATTACTTTCGACAAAGACTTAAATTTAGCGTATACCATGAAAGAAGAGTACCGATTTTTTATTGCGTGATTGATAGTTATTGAAAAAGCACCCCGAATCGTGAGAGGCAAGGGGACTCACGCAAATGAAGCAAGCCGAATCGTGAGAAGTTAATAAAATAATGAATATGCAATAAACAGTTACACAACAAGTTTTTCTTTAAGAAAATTGTGTTTTCTTTACATTAATTGATTCGTATTGTTTGCAAAAATAAAAAGTAAGGAATTTAAATTATAAATACTTACCAAAATATTATGTCGCAATACTGTAACTTTCAAGCCTTATAACTCGAAAAGTACTTAATGAAAAAATACTTAATTTAGTGTTTTGGAAAGCTTTCGACATAAGCTTCAAGAATATGCAATAAAAAATAGGGGGTTCTATTTAAGAAACTGAAGGTGTCCTTGACCTGTCTTTAACGATGCCACCCAAGGTCAAATCAATGACACCATCTTATGTTCCCCTCAAAACCATACAATTTTTGTCTGGAACGTTTTTCTCTAAAATGCTTAGTTTTTGAAAGAAAAGGGGTGGGCGAGTGGTCTCAGACACCCGGTATAATCATACTAGATTTTTTGCCCGCGCATTAATTAGGAGCACCTTTGATATTCTTTTTCCTCAAACTCTAACCTACATCTTTAAATTCTTTTTTAAAAAATAAAAAATAATAGATAATATTATAGATGCAGATTAGCATGTTGTCAAATATTTCAAAAATGTAATCCTTTATATTAAAGTCTTTAAATCTTATTTTTGCTCGCGCTTCGCGCGTTTTCACCCTCCGTTGACCCGCCATTATTAACTCTCTTTCATTTTTTTCTATTTTATTTTCTCTTTTCAAAATCATCAAAAAATTAGAAAAATTTTGGCACCGGTTTCAAGAAAATCAATTCTTAATGAAAAATTATCTATTAATAACAAATTAAACATCCTCCAAAAATTAAAAAAATTTTGACACGACTTCTATTTCATATATAATTTTTTAAGATTTGGTCAATTAATTCCCGAAGAATTGGAAAAATTTTGTAACCGGTTAAGTACCGTCGTCTGTATGTATGTATGTATGTATGAAAGAGATGGAGAGATGGAAAGAATTTAAGATACATACCTTTTTTCTTTGTCTCTCTCTCTCTCTCTCTCTCTCTCTCTCTCTCTCTCTCTCTCTCTCGACTGCGTATCGACCATGTCACAGTACACAGACAGCTCTTCTGCGGGTTTGTGACGACATCAAGGAGGCGATTGACAAAGGTCTTATTGTAATTATGATCCTCTTCGATTTTAGTAAGGCGTTCGATACTGTTCCACATCTCAAGCTACTTATCAAGTTAAAGGAGATCGGTTTTTCTGATGCTGTTCTTGCGTGGATTTTTTCTTACTTGACTGGTCGCTGTCAATCTGTGGTGGATGATGCTGGGAACTTCTCGGAGTGGCTATATACGTCATCGGGCGTTCCTCAGGGATCTGTGCTCGGGCCACTATTATTCTCTCTGTTTATTAATGATATAGGAGGAGTATTACTGCATGCACTTCACATGATATTTGCCGACGATATACAAGCTTATCTCTCATGTTCTCCGGCTAACATACGTCATGGATTGGAGTTAATCTCTAGGGATGCAAACGCTATCTTTGCCTATGCAGAATCTAATGGTCTGAAACTTAATCCGTCCAAGTCAAAAGTGATGATTTATGGTAGCAACCCTACTGAAAAAAATCACGTCACGAAATCACGTCATGAAATTACATCACAAAATCACGTAACGAAATTACGTAATTAATGACATAATTAATCACGTAACGGATTGTTCCAAATCGGTACGTGATTTTAAAAATCACGTAATTTAAAAAATTACGTAATGCTGGGAAACACTTTTTTTTTTTAATTTGGATAAAGTTATATAGGAACTACAAAGTATGTTTAATTGCTTCTTCGTCGTAACTTATGCATGTAAAACATGATTTAAGCAAAATAAGTGGTTTTAAATAAAAAATCAATACTGTATATTAATTATATTGTCTATAATTTTATTTTTATGAGTCAACTTTTTAAGTATATAAGTGAGTATATCAATATATAATAATATAATAAAATAAATAGCATATATAACATAGACAACTTAGATATATGTTATGGTAACGTTAACAAGGTTAACTCATTTTAACATTGATAATATGGTAACACTAAACTTAATCACTATCCGATAATGATTCACTGGAATTTGAATCATTGCTACTTTGTGAAGAACTTGATGAATTGGGCGATGTTGGGCGTCAATGACGTTTTCTTTGTTTTTCTTCTTTTTCTGCAAAACATTTTTAACATTATTATTATTAAGGTGTTTTTAATTTTTTAATAGTAACTTTTAGAATATATTGTTTTCTAATTTTTTGTATTTATTTGTTGAAAGACTTTGTTTTGAAAAATCTAGACTGTTAAGATCTAGCATGTTAATTAAAAATGTTTATTATTTTTTATAATCATCTATGCTAACAAATGTTTAAAAATATTAAAATTTTTTATTTAATTCAATATCTTATATTTTACATGTATACACAACTATATTACAAACTATTTTTTTAAGTATCTTTTTACTGTTAAAGAGTTCTTTAACTGTGTATAAAGCAATGAGAAAAATATCATATATTAAAAGAAAAAGTACTATACTTTAAAGATTAATTCCATTAAGTTACTTGTTTTTATAAATTTTTATGAATACATCAATCTATAAACACATATTTTCCATTAAAAAATACAAAAAAATATTACCTTTAAACATATAAAAATTATTTTTCTATTGTTGTTTAAAAAGTATTGACAAACACAGCAGGTATGACGAGAATTCTTGAGTACGTGAGCGATAGAAAGAGAGTTCCTTTTAAGAAAATTTCGTCTTTATTGTATGTAATTCTTTCTAAAAATATGCCAACGTAAAACAAATTGATATGAACTAAAGAGTTTTTACGTGAATATAAACAAACGAATCAGTTGTTTTTACGCCTACTCTGTCCTGGAAGAAGCACATTTCGCATGTATCGCAGAAGGTGCACTGTGCGTTGTACAGATTGAAATTTAACAGGAACTCTCTCTCTACCGAATTACGAATCAAATTAGTGACGACGTTGATTATACCGCATGTTGACTATTGCTGCCTTGTCTACGATGGTTTAAGCAGTGAGCTGAATACGAAGTTGCAGAGACTTATAAACTGCTGTGTACGGTATATCTTTGATCTTAAACGCGACGAACATATTACGCCTTACAGACGTCGACTGGGATGGCTCCTAGTCGAGAATAGGAGATTGTATTTTCTTGGCTGCCAGGTCTATCGTATCTTGTTCCTAAATTCTCCAATCTACCTGAGTGAGCTTTTTACTTCGCCTGATCCGTCGCATAGAAGATCTGATCGCCTTCTTGGTTCGTCGCAGACCTTTCACATACCGCCTTGCAGAACTACAACATATTGGAACTCTTTTCGTCTTTCCGCAATACGTTTTTGGCATTCTCTTCCCGACAGCATAACATCCGCACCCTCTCTTCCAACCTTCAAAAATTTACTCCGCTTGTATTTGTTAGCATCTGAATCTGGGTAATGCTTTATCTTGTTGGTTACCGGTGCGAACTTAGTTGTGCAATAGTTATATAAATTAGTAGCTGCGTTATGCATATATATGTTGTTAGTTAAAGTAATACTATGTATCATATTAGTTTAAGGTTATTATGTATCATTATGCTTCATTAGGGATTTACTACCGGCGCGAACTTATTAGTGCAATAATTATGATCTAGTAGCTGCGTTATATTAGTTTAAGGTTATGTATCATATTATGTATCATTATGTATTCTCTGTGCATCATTAGTTCTACATCAAGCCTAAACACATGCGGTTACCTTAGCTCAAATTATATTAGGTGCCTTTAAATTTACTTAAGTTACTTCTTGCTCATGCTTTTTCTTTTTCTTTTATTGTACTTTAGTTTTAAGTACATCGGATGCATCACAATGGTCCATTGAGTGCATTCATGATTTCTTGCCCTTATCTATGTACCTGTGATTTAGATCTTTTTTTTTCTTCTTTTGTTGTATTTCAGTTTTAAGTATATCGGATGCATTGCGATTTGTCTTTGATCGATTGCATAAAAAACTATCTTTTTTGTATGCTAACTCTTAACACACAAAATATAATCGCTTGCGACAGTCACGAATTGAAGTAACTGGTTTATCAATTGACATATAATATGTGAAAGTAGCAACTTATCCTACATATCTTATAACATATATTTCATTTAAAACTGATCAATCTAATATGAACGATATCATTTGTTCAATTTATATTTATTTTTATGAAAAGGATTTATTTATTATTAATTTTATTACATTTATTTACTATTAATTAAAAAATATAAATATTATTGAAAGGAATTTTATTTTACACCCA